>NW_003315891.1:1161-54462 GCF_000151265.4 Micromonas pusilla CCMP1545 | reverse complement strand
ACCGTAACAACGCGGTGACGCGCGCCACGCCCTCCCCGTCCAGATGCTGCAACACCTCGTCCAACACGACGAGGTCGCCGCCGCCGCCGCCGCCGCGACGCCGCCGACGCCCGCGCCGCCGTCCGCCGCCTCCGCCGAGAAGATTGAAAAGATCATCCACGCGCACGTCGACGCCGGCGGCCGCGTGCAGCGATCCCTGCGTCAGCTCAGCGGCGGCGAGCGACGCCGCGCGGCGCTCGCGCTCGCGCTCGCGCACGCGGACCTCGCGTCCTCGCGCGGCGGCGTCGACTGCGACCTCCTCGTGTTGGACGAGGTGTTGCAGCATCTGGACGGGGAGGGCGTGGCGCGCGTCACCGCGTTGTTACGGTGCGTTCGAGGGCTTGCTGCGCACGTTTCGTTTTCACCAGTCCCTCGGTTTCAACGTTTGATCGCGCCGCCTTTCAACTGACCGACGATTTATATGGAATCACCCTCAGGTCGCTGCCGGTGGGGACGGTGCTGCTCACGTCGCAGGCGGACTCGTCGACGTCGCACCTGTTCGACGTGGTGGATAGGGTGTATAAGAAGGGCGGCGCGAGCGGCGTGGCGACCGCGGAGGAGTACGTGACGGTGGATCTGTCGCGATTTGGAGGGTTGGAGGAGGAGGAGGAGGAGGAGGAGGAGACGCGAGGGAGAGCAGTCGCGTTTTGACGAGTCGTTCGTGAAGGGTACGGTATTTCAACGTCAACGTCGTCGTCGTCCTCGTCGCGTGTCCATCATTCCTGTTTGCGTCGCTTCGTTGCTCCAGGAGGGTTGCACTGCGGACATCTGATGGGTCTGACCCTCCTCGTGCGGTTGTTCATCTTCGTCCGCCACCTGTGCTTGCACTTCGCACACTTCCAAAGCGCCTCGTAGTTCGACCCCTTCTTCACCTCGTCGGGCAACTTCTTCGGGTCGCGATATTCACGAAGGAGCTCGGCACCTCGCCGTCCGTTCTGCGCGCACCACGTGAGGAAATTGTCGGTCGGGGTAACTCCATTACTACCTCCAGGGTTGCACTTTGGGCACCCGTGGGGTCTGTCGCTCAACGTGCGGGTACCTACCTGAGCTCGCCACTCGTGCCCGCACCCCGCACTGCTGCACTTCCAAAGCGCTCTGTAGTTCGACCCCTTCGCCACTTCAGCCGCCCCCCTGTCCGCGTCGCAGTACTCCTTCAGGAGCTTCTCACCGCGCTCGCCGTTCTCTGCGCACCACTCGATGAACGGCTTTCCCGTTCCCTTTGGCGACATGATCGCTGGGCGAGCCGACGTCGTCCCGCGCTGGGGATATTGAAGAGAAGAAAAGCCACGACACGCGAGTCGTAGCTGAGTGTAGGTTTTCCAAGATATCGGACGACGCGACGGCCGCACAACTCGCGACGCGCGCTACGACGCTCGACGTACGCACGCGCCACGCACGCGCGCGGACAGATCGCGGCGACGCGTCCGAACGCACGCGCGCGCGCGTCATCGCACACCGCGGGTCCTTTCCGACGCGAGCGAACGACGCCCAGATCCGCGCTCCGAGAGTAGCGCGACCGCCCCGCGAGGCGAACGCGCCGCGAGGGCCGCGATGGCGACGGCGGCGGCGACGACCGACTCCGCGAAGCGCAAGCACATCGTGTGGAACGAGCAGAACCTCAGCTACAACGAGGCGAACAAATCGGTGCGGACCCTCCCCGACGATCGGTCGCCCCCGGCCGTCGTCGAAGCGAGGCGTCGATCGACCGATCGATCGTCCGCGACCCCACCCCCCTTTGTCGTCCTCACGCCCTCCCCTCCCCTCCCTTCCCCATCGCAGGCGAAGATGAAGATCGACGAGCCGGACACGCCGTGGGCGTCGCCCCCGAGGGAGCTCTTCGAGGACCCCGCGGCGGACGCGGACGCGGACGCCAACGCCATCAACGCCGACGCCGACGCCAAGCCAGCCGTCGCGTTGGACGACGTCGCCGCGCGCCTCGAAGAGATCGAGAGCGGCGGGGGGGCGGCGGGTCCGGGGACGTCCCCGGGGACGTCCCCGGGGAAAGGCGCGGGGGACGGCGGCGAGTGGGAGAGCAGCGACGACGAGGACGCGACCGCGGAGAAGAGCCCGAAGCAGCGCCCGAAGCTGTCGTTCCCGGATCCGCGGGAGGCGCCGGGGGGCGGCGGCGGCGGCGGCGGGGGAGAATTGGGGGAGGAGGAGGGCGGCGGCGCGTTCGACGACGTGGATAAGGTTCTCACCGCGCGTCTCTTCGAGGCGCAGAGGAAGGCGCATCAGTGCACGTTCCGGGGGGTGATGGCGCAGGGGAGGTCGTTGTTAGAGGAGGAGGAGGACGACGAGTAGAGGGTACTAGCTAGGAGGCGCCGCGTCACAGACATCAGATTCTTTCGTTGTGCGAGATGCAGATGTCGCTGTCGCGACTCGCGTCGTCATCGATTTTTTCGAATCTGACCGCTCCGCTGTCGTTCACTTCCGCGGCGCCCGCGCGCGCGTCCGGGCCCTCGCCGGACGAACGCGCGTCGCGATGGCGTCGTGGGATCGCGCGGATCGACTCCCGCGCTCGCGGACGTCACGAACGTCCGCGCGGGGACGGATTCGGCCGCGGAAGCGGCGGATCTCGGGGGTGCCAACAAAAACGAACCCATCGACGTCGTCGTCGACGACGAGCCGACCGCGCGCGAGGATTGGGACGGCGAGGGCGAGGGCGAGGCGACGCCGGAGGAAAACCTCGACGAGGAGGAGGACGACGACGAGGTCGCGGTGATATCGTCCGTAGCGGAGCTGTACCGAGACGAATCGGACGCCGCGGGCGGCGGGGACGGCGACGACCGCGGACGTCCAAACGACGACGACGACGACGACGAGCGATGCCCCGTGTGCGACCGCGCGCTTCGCTCGCTCGCGGACACGCCCCTCGCGCGCGTCGCGCACGTCAACGCGTGCCTGGACGACGAGACCGGGGGATGGGAGGGCGACGAAGATGATGAAGAAGAAGTCGCGCGCGACGACGCGCTCGGCGCGACGTGGGACGAGGGCGGCGAAGGCGAATGGCACGACGTCGCCGCGTGGTGTCACGCCGTCGACCAGCCGTCGTTCGCGCCCGTCGCCGTGGAGCGCAAGCTCACGTTCGACGCGCTGGAGAGACTGACGGACGAGGACTTGCGGGCGATGGGGGTGGGCACGCTCGGCGCGAGGAAGCGGTTGCGCGCGGCGATAGAGGCTCGAGAAGTCTCCCCGCCGCCGCCGCCGCCGACGACGACGACGACGACTGGAGCCGGCGGGTGGCACCCCACGCGCGAGGCCGTCGCCGTCGCCCCCGTGTTCGCGTTCGCGCGAGGCGAGGCGGTGGCGCCTTCCGCGGCTCCGTCGTCGTCGTCCGGATCCGGACGCCACGTCGACGCGCCGCCGTCGAAGCGAAGGAAAGACCGTCCCCGTCCGTCGTCGTCGCGGTACGTTCCCGCGGCGGCCCAGGACCTCCCCCCTCCGCCGCCGTGGATCCGCGTCCCCGGCACGACGTTCATCGTCGACGGCTTCCGCGGCTACGGCAAGTCCCACTCCGGGTGGTGTAAGAACTGGTTCTTGACGCACTTCCACGCGGACCACTACGCCGGGCTCACGAGGTCGACGCCGTCGGAGGGATGCGTCGTCTGGTGCTCGCGCCCGACGGCGCGACTCTGCCAACTCCGCTTGGGGATCTCGAAATCCCGACTCCGCGCGGTGGACGTCGGAAGGGACTTCATCGTGGAGGGCGTGAAGTGCAGGTTCGTGCACGCGAACCACTGCCCGGGGGCGGTGATGATCGTGTTCGACGACATCCCGGGCGGCGGGGGCCCGGTGCTCGCGACGGGCGATTGCCGGTTCCACGCGTCGATGACGCTTGACCCTGGTCTTTTACGGATCCAGGAAAGGAGACCCGCGGTGATGCTGGACACGACGTACTGCGACCCGAAACACGCGTTTCCTCCGCAGGAGGAGGTTCTGAAAGCCGTCGCCGTCGCCGTGAAAGCGGAGAACTTTAACCCCAAGTGCTTGTTCCTCTTCGGTACGTACACGATTGGCAAAGAACGCGTCTTTTTCGAAGCCGCCAAGGCGCTCGGGAAGAAAGTCTACGTCGGCAAACAGAAGCGTCAAGTCTTAGACGCGCTCGGGGACGCGATCGATAAGACGTACATGGACTCCGTCACGACGGACGACACGGAGACGAACTTGCACGTCGTCCCGATGGGCAGCACGTCGTTCGCGCGGATGAAGACGATTTTGCGGTATTACAAAAACCGATACGACACCGTGATCGCGTTTAAACCGACCGGGTGGACGTTCGAGAAGGCGGCGAAGACCGCGAGGGCGACGAAGCGCACGCAGCGCGGGTCGTTGATTCAGTACGCGCTGCCGTACAGCGAGCACTCGAGCTTCACGGAGTTGCGGGCGTTTATGCGTTGGTTGAAACCGCGCGCGATATTGCCGCACGTAGGAAACGACCGCGGGCCGAAAGCCGCGCGGATGGTTCGGTTGTTGACCGCGCCGGAACCGTCAGAGGAGGGCGGGGAAGCGCGCGCGGACGACGATCGTTAGTCTAGTAGTTTTAGGGTTTAGGGTGAAGACCAGCAGTAACGGACGTGAATCGAACGTTCTATTACATCTCCATGTCCATCTCCTGCTTGAACCTCTCGTATTCCGGATCCACCGGCGGCGGCGGCGGCGCTTGCGCCATCCCCGGCGGCGGCGGCACCTGCTGCGTCACCCCACCCCACCCCTGCGCGTGCCCCGGCGGGAACCCCGCGGTGCCGTCCACGGGCGGCGGCGGCGGGATCCCCCCCATCTCGGGCGGCGGCGGCGGCGGAATCCCCGCGTCGTTCGACGGCGGCGGCGGCGGCGGCGGCGGCGCCGCGCCCATCCCTCCCGCCATCCCCATCCCCATCCCCATCCCCGGCGGCGGCGGCACGTGCATCGTCATCGGTTGCCCGTACTGCTGCGGCGGCATCATCTGCGGATGGTGCGGATGATGCATCTGGTGATGCATCGGCGGCCCGCCCGGGTGGTGATGCCCGTAGGCGGTCATCGGCGGACCCGGCGGCCCCGGCGGCGGCCGGTCCCGGTGCTGCGCCACGGACGCCATCCCCGGAAGCCCCGGCGGGCCGGGTATTCCGGCGCCGCCGCCGCCGCCGCCGCCCATCCCCGGCGGCGGCGGCGGCGGGGCGTTCACGCCGGCCATTATCGAGGGCGGTGGCGGCGGCGGGACGTTGATCCCGGCCATGATCGCCGGCGGGCCCGGCGGTCGGTTGAACCCGCCGCCGGCGCCGGCGGCGCCGCCGGCGCGGTCTCGGTCGTTACTCTTATCCCCCGCAATCTTCACCTGGATCATCCTCCCGTCCACGGGCGCGCGATGCAGCGCGTCGATCGCGCGCTTCGCCGAGTCCGCGTCGCCAAACTTAATAAACGCGAACCCCTTCGGGGTGCCGTCCGGGTTGCGGATGACGTCGAGCTTCTCGATCGCGCCGTGGCGTCCGAACATCTCGCGCATCGCCGGCTCGTCGTTGGACAGCCTCTCCGGCAACGAACCGACGTAACACTTCGAGGGATCGATCACCCTCTCCGGTCGCTCACCGCCGAGCCCCAGCCCAGGCCTCGGTCCGAGCCCGCCGCCGCCTAACCCGCCCGGGGCTTTGTCCACGCCGAGCTCGGAGAGGAAAGACTGGTACTCGCTCGACATCTCCGCGGCGGCGGCGGCGCCCGCGGCGCCGCTCCGCCGCATCGGGCAATCGATCGTCGGGTGCCCGCCGTCGCCGCAAATCTTACACGTCACGAGCGCGACGTCCGCGCGGAACCCCCCGAGGTCTTTCTCCGGGCAGTTAATCTCGTTGTGCCCGGGTTTGCCGCACGCGCGGCACGCGGCGCCGTCGATGTCGCGCAGCGTGCCGTTGATGAGCGCCAGCTCGCGCAGCTGCGCGCGCTTGTGCTCGTTGAAGTCGTCGTTCACGGGCTTCATGAGGCTCTCGACCATCGCCGCGGCGCGGTCGACCTCCTCGTTCGTGTCACCGGTGATGACGACGTGTAAGTCGTCGTCCTCGTTGTAGTCCGTCCCGGGCTCCCTCGACGCGCCCTCTTTGATGCTGCCTTTTCCGCGAATCGCGATGCGCGTGTTCGTCTCGCGTTGCATCCGTTTCTGCGTGTTCCCTCGCGGGCCGATGATTAACCCTATGAAGTTATACCCCGGATATTCTTTCAACGGGAAGTAAATCTTGCGCGTCTTCTTCCTCGGCTTCCAGTCCTGCGGCGGGCGGAACAAGTGCGGGCACCGCGTCACGAGCCATCCGATCAGGTCGCTCCGTTCCTCGATCAATTTGTCCCGCATGCGCATGTCGCGCGTGTTCGTCCTGTTTCCGTACTTGTCGTACCTCGGCGGCGGCGAAGGCGACCGCTCGTGCTCCGCTCTCACGTCCACGAAGTCCCCCGCGTTCAGTCGCTGGCAGCAGTCGTTATACTTCGCGTAGCTTCGAACCACCTCCGGGTCGTCCGAGTCCGCGGGCGTGGGGCCGCCCTCCGCGGCGCCGAGACTCCCAGAGAATTCTCCCTGCACGCCGTGCCTCGCCGCGATCGCCGCGAGGTGCGCCTTGATCGCCTGCGCGTTCGGGACGCCCCCCGCGCCGCCACCGCCGATGAGCGCGAGCGCGCTGCCGGGCGCGAGCGCCGACGCGCCCGCCGCCGCGGACGCGGACGCGGACGCGGCGTCGGCGTCTTCCCAGCGCGATTTACGCTTCCGCGGCCGCCCCTCGCGCGTCTCCGCGGTCTGCGGCGCGGGGGTCTCGCGGTAGTGCTTGATCGCGATGTCCGCGTGCGTGGGACCGAACGCGAACGGCGCCGCGATCGTCTCCGCGCCGTCGTCGGTGTCGTCGGCTTTCTCGGTCTTTTTGTTCTCCGCGTCGTCGTCGCCCGCCGACGTCGCCGCCGCCGCGGCCGCGGCCGCGGCGGCCGTCTCGACGGTCGCCCTCGCGCGCTTCTTCACGTCCTCCTCCGTCCCGTCCACGTCCTTCTGCCTCTCCTTGATCTTCTGCACGTGCCACGAGAGGGCGTCGTCCGCGGTCGGGTCGCCGACGGCCTCCACGAACCCGGACCCTTGCCTTCCGTCGGGCCCAGCGTCGCCCGCGAGGGAGATCCCGGGAAGGAGCGCGATGCTTCGCTCTTGGTTGGGCGTTTCCGCGTATCCGCCCCCCGCGCTCGGCGGCGGCGGCGGCGGCGGCGGGACCTCCCGCGTCGCCAGCGACATCGCGGCGTTCGCGTCGACCCGCGCGCTGCGCTCTGCCCGCGGATCGTCGCGATCGATCGATGGCAAATTCTAGGGCTCGCTTCGAGCGCTGACTGGAGCGCGCCACGCGCCAAATAAAAATCCAGAAGAAAAACCTGCAAGCAAGATTCAAAAGATGCGGAGGCGTCGACCACTTCACGGAGCGCCGTCGGACGTCCGCGCGCTCGCGAGACCCTCCCCCTTCGTTCGTCCGTCTGTTCGCGGCGAAGAAACGAACGACGAAAACATGAACAGCCCCCAGGCGAAGCTCCGCCGCGTGCGCGCGGAGGAGGAAGCGCGCGCGGGCCCGTCCCTGAAGAAACTCAAGACGGATCTCCTGAAGAAAGTCATCACGAAGACGATCGTGAAGGAGCAGCACGCGGAGTCGGTCCGGAAGCTCGAGTTCGATCACCTCCCTAACGGCGGCAAGAACCTCTTCGCGACCGTGGGCGGGGACTTCGCGACGGTGTACGACGACGCGCACTTTGGCGATCACGTCGCGGTCGTCCTGCAGGCGCGTTCTATACACTGGTCCCCATACGACCGCGTCGGCGTCGTGAACGCCGATCCTTAAGGACTTTGCCCGGCGTGTCTCTCCGCCCACCCCTCGGTTTCAATCCCCGTCCTCGACGCCTTTCAACTCCATCTGACGCCTTTCAACTCCACCCTGACGTTCGCTCGTATGGAACGACCCTGCAGTTTAAAAACGAAAAGACGACGCACGTCGCCGGCGGGGATCTCACCGCGTGCTGCTTCGTGAACGGCGCGGGGTACACGAAGCACGAGCTCGGGGACTGCCTCCTCGCGGTCGGCGGCGGCGACGACGCGTGCGTGCAGATCATCTCCCTCGTGGAGGGGAGAGTCGTGAAGCTCATGAGAGGAGGGCCCGAATCGAAGATGTTGCATCTCTCGCCGGCGTCGACGGCGAAGCCGGAACGCCTCGCCGCGCTCACCAGCGACGGCGTCGTGACCGTGTGGGACTGGCGCGAGGAGAAGCAGCTCGGGTCGTTCGCGACGCACGACGCGGTGAGCGTCGCGATGAAACGCGATGGGGACGGGGCGTACACCGGGCACCAAGACGGCACCGTCAAGGAGTGGACGTTTCCGTCGGGCGGCGGCGCGTGGGGAAACTTTCAAACCTTAAAGACGCTGCCGGTGACGCACGACGGCGTCGCGGTCGACTGCGTGCGCGTGATCGGCGAGAGCGGCGACCGCGTGGTTTCAAAGTCCATCGACGGCAGGATCAAGGTGTTCGACCTCGCCGCGGAGAAGACGCTGTCGTCGTTTAAGCTCCCGGGCGCGAGGAAGCCGATAAAAAGCGCGAGCGCGCTCCCACACCTGAGCGATTTCGGCGTGGACGCGAAGGGCGAGTTCGTCGTCGCCGGCGACGCCGACGGCGTAGTCTGCGTGTTCGACGTCGCGTCCGGCGAGTGCGTCAAGCAGATTGAGCAGGACAGGGACTTTAAGGATAAAAACGTCGTTCGCGCGTGCGGCGTTTCGCCGGATTGCAGGCACGTGCACGCGTGCATGGGGCCGGGGATCGTGTGGAGGATGGAGCATGTTCCGGAGCTGGATGACGAGGAGACGGACGGGCCGGGGACGCCGCCGGAGGGGGAGTGCTGCTGATGATGATGAATAATAAACGTTCGTTATCGTCGCGTCCGCACGCGTTTCCGTCGTTTCCAGCGCGTTCACACTGCACTGCAACGCGACGCGACGCCAAAAATAAATAGCTCCGAGATCCGGTCGTTCCTCGTCACACCCATGGCGCCGGCGGCGCGCGCGGGCGTCGCGCGCGTCACCGAGCGCCTCCTTCAGCTCGCCGTCGACGCGGACGAGCCGCCGTCGACGCGCGATGCCGCGAACGGCGACGTCGGCGAGCGCGACGACGTCGGCGGTCACGGCGAACGCCATCGCGAACGCGATCGCGATCGCGCGACGACGAGGGACGTCGACCCGGCCGTCGCGGTCGACGCCTTGCGCGCCGCGTACGTCCCCGGAGGCACGTCGTTCTCGGACGTCCGCGACGCGTTCGTGGCGCTGCTGCCGAGCGTGACGAACGCCGCCGCGTTCGTCGTGGCGTGCGCGGAGTCGCTCGCGAGGAGGACGCCCGTCGCGTCGTCGTCGTCGTCGTCGTCGTCGCCTCTCACGCAGATGATGCTCTCGGCGCTGTCCACCTTCGCGACGCCGGCTCCGCGCGCCGCGTTCGCGACGACGGACGCGAACGCGACGCGCGTGGCGTGCCCGCGCGCGAGAGCGCGCGCGGCGAGGCTCGTGATGCGCGTCGTGCGCGCGGATATGCGACGCGAACGCGTCACTGGCGGAGGGGAGACGACGGAGGACGCGATCGCGGTCGACGACGATTTCGACGACGAATTATTAAATCTCTCGATGGAACCCCGCGCCGTCGCGAGGCTCGTCGCGGTCGTCGGCCTCGATCTTCCCGACCTAGTAGACGCGCGCTGCCGGACGCGCGACGACGACGACGACGACGACGACGACGCTGCTGACATGGCGCTGACGTGGTACGTCGGACGAAATGTCGGACACATGTCCGACGCGTCGCGCGTCGCCGCCGCCGTCTCCCTCGTCAAACACTTCAACCTCGTCGCGTTCGCGACCCCCGCCGCGCTGGCGTCGCTCGTGCGCGCGGGGCACGACGTCCTCGCGGACGCGCTCGCGGGCTGTCTCGATCGCGCGGCGAGGGAGGCGTACGCGAGGGCGCACGCGGGCGTGGGGACGCGCGCGGAGTGGAAGCGGTTGGCGCGGCTGGGGCTGCCGGCGACGACGACGAAGGCGCGTTCGTTCTATCTCACACTGGTCCCCGTACGACCGCGTTCGCGTGGTGAACGTCGATCCTTAAGGACTTTCTCGCCCGGCGTTCGTTTCTCTCCGCCCAGGGTCCCTCGCTTTCGATCCCGACACACCGCGCACCGCGACGCCTTGCGACTCCGCTTCTGACGCCTTTCGACGCCTCCCCGACGTTCGCTCGTACGGACCCTCGAATTACCCAAAGGCGGGCGGCGCAGACGTCGAGCGGCGGCTCCGCGCGCTCGCGCGCGAGGGGCGATGGGACGTCGCGAACGCTCTCGCGGGTGAAGACGCGGCATCGATCGCGTTGATGAAGACGTTGACCGCGGAGGAGGACGCGATGAAGAAGACGCGATCGGATCTGCCGCCGGCGCCGGCGCCGGCGCCGGCGCCGGCGAACGACGACGGCGACGGCGACGCGCGGTTCTTATCGCTGGACATCCCGCCCGCGTCGATCCTTCTCGTGGACGCGGTCGAGACGCTCGACCGCGCGATCGACGCTCTGAAAGACGACGTGGTGATCGGTTTGGACACGGAGTGGAAGCCGGACCCGCCGAGCGCGCCGCGCGGGCGGCGGCGGGCGAAATGGCAGCCGCGAAACGCCGGGAAGAAGACGGAACGTCCACCGCCGCGGAACCCCACCGCGCTCGTGCAGCTCGCGGGCGAGCGCGGCGTCGTCCTCGTGGACATGCTCGCGCTGAGGTCGAGCTCGGTCGAGGTCGCGGCGGCTCTGCGCGCGATCCTCACGGCGCCGCGGATCCGGACCGCCGCCGGCGCGTCGGAGAGAGAGTTAGGTGCGTTCTCCTTACACTGGTTCCCATACGACCCCGTTGGCGTGGTGAACGCCGTTCCTTAAGGACTTTTGCCGTCGTGTCTCTCCGCCTACACCACGCTTTCAATACCCGCCCTCGGCGCCTTTCAACTTCAACTGACGCCTTTGAACTTCACCCCGACATCGCTTTGTATAGAACGACACTTAATAAAAACGCCGCCGACGGTGGTCGGGTGGGGCCTCCGCGACGACCTGTCGCGGCTCGCGGCGTCGTACCCCGGCCCCATCGCGGACGCCGTCCGCGACGTCGCGTCCGCGCTGTGCCTCCAGGAGCTCAGCGGCCCGAGAGGCCACCGACCGGGGCTCTCCGCCGCGTGCGAGGCGTGGCTCGGGAGAGGGTTGGACAAATCGCAGACGACGAGCGATTGGTCGCGGCGGCCGCTGACTGCGGCGCAGCTCGCGTACGCCGCGCAAGACGCGCGCGTGTGCGTGCGTTTGCTGAGAGAGGCGCACGGCGGGTCCGCGGCGGGAGCGGTGCCCGCGGCGGCGTTCTTAGGAGTTTTTCTTCAGAGTGGATCGACCGCCGCGGAGAAGCGCGACCTCGAGGACGCGAGAGAGAACGAAGACGAAGAGAACGAAGACGAAGAGGAAGAAGACGACGCTCGCGCGTCGACGCCGCTGCCCCCCTCCGTCGTCGCGGCCGCGCTGCGGGATCGCCTCCCGAGCGCGGGCGGCGACCCCACGATCATCGAGCTCCCGCGCGACACCGGCCCGAGCGCGTCGGACGTCGCGCGCGCGCTCGGGGACGGCGTCGCCGCCGCCGCGGTGCTCAAGACGGTCGCGCTGGTGATCCGCGGAGGAGGAGGCTCCGCCGCGTCCGCGCCTGATGTGACGAAAGCCAAAACGCCGGACGCGCTCTCGCCGTGCGTGCTTCTCCTCCGCGGCGTGGATAAGGTCGATTTGCACTTGACCGCGGCGCACTTTAACGTCGCGCGACGGCGCGTGCGGCTCGCGACGGCGAAAGAATGCGTCGAGATGTTTGGATACCCGCCCGGGAGCGTTCCGCCGCTGGGCCATCGGCGAGCGACGCCGACGGTGATGGACGCGAGGGCGAGGGGGTTTCGAGGCGGCGCGATGTATCCCGGCGCCGGCGCCGCGAATTTGGTCTTCAAGGCGCTTCCCGCGGTGATCGAGCGCGTCGCCGCCGCGGTCGTCGCGCCGGTCGCGGTCGGAAGCAGAGCCGAGGACGCCGGCGCGACGCCCGCGTCCGCCGGCGACGGCGCCGTCGGTCGTCGTCACAAATTCGTCGCCGACGGCGCGCTCGGCCGCCTCGCGCGATGGCTCCGATGCTTGGGCGTCGACGCCGAGCACGTCCCCTCGGGCGTCGCGAACGAGCACGGCGCTCTGCTCGCGCTCGCGCGAGTTGACGACCGCGTGATTCTCACGAGAGACCGACGGTTGGCGGCGCGAAGAGACGCGTCGGCGTCGTTTCTCGTCGACGCCGACGATCCGCGGCGACAGCTCGCGATCGTCTCCGATCACTTCGGTCTGACGTTCGAACGATCGAGGCTGCTGTCTCGATGCGCCAAGTGCAACGGCGAGGTATCGCGGCGGTGCACGGAGGAGGAGGTGGACGCCGCGGTGGCGTCCGGGGAGGTTCCGAGGGGCGTCAGGGAAGCCACGGAGGACTACTGGCGCTGCGGGCGGTGCGAAAAGATTTACTGGGTCGGTCCTAAGTCGCACCTCGCGATGCGGTTCATACGCTGCACGGTCGCGCCGCTCGTGAAGAACGGCGGCGACGCGGGGCTTGAAGGCGAAGATGCCGAGGAGGAGGAGGAGGAGGAGGAGGAGGAGGAGGAGGAGGAGGAGGAGGAGGAGGAGGAGGAGGAGGAGGAGGAGGAGGAGGAGGAGGAGGAGGAGGAGGAGGAGGAGGAGGAGGAGGAGGAGGAGGAGGAGGGCGAATACGTCGAAGGAGGCTGATAGACTAGACTAGACCAGACTCTGGCTACTAGAAGAGCCGAAGCGTTTTTTCCAGCAGCGCAGTGACAGGACCGGATCGCCGCGCCGCGCTGGCAGTGATGCCGCACCAACCCGCTCTCTCCGTGACAATTGGCGACCGCGTCTTCGACGCTGGTCCCTCGGCGGGCACACCTCCCGGCGCCGTGACGGATCACGCGCGGGGGCGTTCGTCCGAGAAGCGCACGCGAAGGGCAGTGCGAAGCGAACCCACGGCATCGCGCGCGCGCGAAGACCCCGGGGGCGGGACGCGATCTCTCCGCGGAGGAGGCTGCGGGGATCTCGCGCGGCGGATTCATTCGTCACCGATTCGCGCCCTCCTCGGCGAATTTCGCGCGCGACGACGTCCCGGGGAGGGCGGCGAGGAGAGGACGCGATGACGACGGCCGCGACGCCGCCGTCCGCGATGGAGACGTTCCACTCCAAGTTCAGGGAAGCGCTCACGCACGAGCTCGAGGCGCTCGTGAAGGATCTGCGCGCGGCAGCGGGATCGATCGAGACGTCGCGCGACGCCGCCCCGACGACCCCGATGATCGACGACGATCCCGCCTCGCCCTCGCCCGGGAACAGCGCATCCACCGCGAAGCACACCGCGAACGACGCGAACGACGCCGTCTCCGTGTCGACGATGATCCGCGAGCTCGTGACGCGCTGGAGCTTCGTGCTGACCACGTACAGAGCGCACGTCGCCGCGGAGGACGCCGTCGTGCTCCCGGCGCTCGCCGCGAGGGTGAACAACGTCGCGCACGCGTACGAGCTCGAGCACGAGGCGGAGGACGCGCTGTTCGACGGGATCACCGCGGCGCTGGACCGCGCGATGGGCAGTTGCGGCCGCGAGGGAGCGGCGGAGAAGGAGGAGGAGGGTGCGGGAGGAGGAGGAGGAGGAGGAGGAGGGATCGACGACGGGATCGCGACGGGGAAGACGGAAACGGCGGCGGCGAAACTGCCGGACGCGTTGCTCACGGCGGTGCAAGACGCCGCGAGGACGGCGCACGCGGCGAAGACCGCGCTCGCGCAGCATCTCCTGAAGGAAGCCGCGCACGTCGTGCCGCTGTTTAACAAGCACTTCACGGAGACGGAGCAGAGGGATCTCGTGTCGAGATTCATACGCGCCATCCCGAGCGCGAGCGTGGGGCCGGTGCTGGCGCGGGGACCGAGCACGGGGGAGCAAGGGCCGCTGCGGACGTTGCTCGCGTCGTGGCTCGAGACGGGGAAACGCGCGGGCTGGGGCGGTTACGATGACGGCGCCCTGGAAGACGGAGGAGGAGGAGGCCACGCGGCGAAGCGCGTGAAGAGGGTCGCGTCCGAGAAGGACATCGCGGGCGTCGCGGCGAAACCCTCTCCGGCCCCGGTGGGTCCGATCGACCACATCTTTCAGTTCCACGAGGCGCTCAGGAAAGAGCTGCGACGCCTCGAGGCGGACGTCCTCGCGCTGCCGCCGCCGGCGGATGAGACGAATCGCGCGAGCGCGCTGCGAACGCTCGAGGGCCGGTTCGTGTTCTTCTGGGGCGTCTACCGCGCGCACTCGCGGAGCGAGGACGAGCTCGTGTTTCCCGCGCTCGAAGCGAAGGAAGCGCTGCACAACGTCTCGCACTCGTACACGTTAGATCACGAGCACGAGGCGGCGCTCTTCGTGGAGCTGGACCAGTGCCTTCGAGAGCTCAGGCAAGCGGCGGGATTGGAGGAAGTGGCGGAGGTGGAGGACGCGAGCGGGCGCGGCGGCGGCGGCGGCGGCGACGTCTCTCCGGAGAGCGTGCGGACGAAGGCGACGGTGAAGCACAAGACTGCTGAGGCGCCGAAGTCGGAGCCCGCCCCGAGCGCGTCCGAAGCTTCCGCGTCCTCTTTGAAACCGAAGCTCGACCACGCGGCGGTGCTCGAGGTGGAGCGCCGGCTCCAAGGCGCGTGCGTCGCGGTGCGGACGTGCCTCGAAACCCACGTCGCGATGGAGGAGGCTGAGCTCTGGCCTCTGTTCGAGTCGCACTTCACGGTGAGCGAGCAAGCGCGGCTCGTCGGCCTGATCATCGGACGGACCGGCGCGGAGGTGCTTCAGTCGCTTCTGAGCTGGCAGCGGAAGGCGCTCACGGAGAAGGAGAAGGCGGCGATGATCGGGTCGATGCGCGACGCGAGCCGAAACACGCGGCGCGTTCTATACACTGGTTCCCATACGACCCCGTTGGCGTGGTGAACGCCGATCCTTCAGGACTTTTGCCGGCGTTACTCTGAGCCCACCCCTCGCTTTCGATCCCCGCCCTCGACGCCTTTCAACTCCGACTGACGCCTTTCAACTCCACCCCGACTTCGCTTTGTATGGAACGACCCTCAGGTTCGCGAGCTGGTTAGAGACGTGGTGGAGCAGCGAAGAGGTCGCCGACGCGGACGCGAAAGCCGCCGCCGCGAAGGGCGAGGGCGAGGGCGAGGGCGAGGGCGAGGGCGAGAGAGACGCCGCCGCCGGGGCTGCTCCGGGGGGCTCGTCGGCGCCCCGAGACGCCGCCGCCGCCGCCCACCGCGGGGATAAACCGAACGCCGCGGCGGTGAACGGACTCGGCGAAGTCGCGGAGTACTTACACCTGCAACAGCAACAGCGAAGCTCGAAAGATAAGTCGACGGCGGAGACGCGAAGGGCGAAAGCCGCGGCGGCGGCGGCGGCGGCGGCGGCGGACAAGACTGGATACACCCCGTCGTGGGACGACATGTTCCGCATGAACCGCCAGCAGCTCGAAGAGGCGGCGCGGACGTTATCCCGCGACGATTCGCTCGCCCCCGAACGTAAAGCGTACCTCATGCAGCACCTCCTCGCGGCGCGGTGGATCTGCGCGCAGCAGCGGCGGAAACAGCTCGCGGAGGCGAAGGAGACGAACGATCACGGACGCGGCGGGGGCGCGGCGGAGGAGGGCGCGGGCGCGGGCGCGTCCGCCGCCGTGAAAGACGGGGGGGGTGCGTCGACGCCCGGCGGCGACGGCGTCGTCGGAGGGTCGGGCGCCGGCGCGGAGGAGGCGGCGACGGCGCCGCGGCACGAGCCGAACACCGCGTCCGCCGCGCTCGCGCTCGCGGGCGCGAAGAGCGCGGCGTCGTTCCGGGAGGAGGAGGAGGAGGGCGGCGGCGGCGGCGGCGGCGGCGCGTCGTTGTGCCAGCCAATTCCGAGCGCGGAAAAAATCAGACGGATGGGGTGTAAGCACTACGCGAGAGGCGCGCGGCTCGTCGCCGCGTGCTGCGGCGCCGCGCACGTGTGCCGGTTCTGCCACGACGAAGCTGAGGACCACACGATCGATCGGTACGCGACGACGGAGATGGTCTGCATGGCGTGTTCGAAGAGACAGCCGAGCGCGCGCGAGTGCAACGCGTGCGGCGTCGTCGTCGCGCGGTATTTCTGCTCCGTGTGTAACTTCTGGGACGACAGCGAGGACAGGGACGTGTACCACTGCCCGTTCTGTAACGTCTGCCGCCGAGGTAAAGGTTTGGGGAAGGACTTCTTCCACTGCATGCAGTGTAACTCGTGCGTGTCGCTCACGATGGGCCCGCACAAGTGCACCGCCGGGGAGGGCGGCAAGGCGGATGACACCCCGGACGGCGGGGCCATGGAGAGCGACTGCCCGGTGTGCAAGGACTTCCTTTTCACGTCCGACACTCCGGTGAAGTGTTTACCGTGCGGGCACTTCATGCACACCGCGTGCTTCAGTTCGTACACGAAGCACTACTACACGTGTCCGCTGTGTCGGAAGAGTTTAGGGGACTTTACCGCGTATTTCCGAATGCTCGACGCGATTCTCGCGGAGGAGCGCGCGACGTCGGAGGACGACGGGAAGACGAAACAGAAAGTCGCGTGCAACGACTGCGGCGCGGAGACGCTCGCGCCGTTTCACTTCGTCTACCACGCCTGCGAGAGCTGCCGGAGCTACAACACGAGGGTCATCGAGATCGTTCGCACGGACGGAGAATAGGGTGGAGGAAGCGCCCGACGCGGAGACGACGTAGAATTTAGAAAGTCGAGAGCGACGCGCGTTTCGTCGTCCGTCGCGTCGTTTGACGTCGCAAATCAAATCAAGTCTACGAACGTGATACCTAACGATAACACACCACGGATTCACCTCTCTCGCCTCTCCTCGAACATCCACCAGCTAAGTTAGTTGTTACGATAATACGCGACATCACCGCTGCATCACTTAAGCTCGCCTTGCCTCGCGTTGGCGATGTCCTGCGTCTCCGGCCCGTCCCCGCTCTTCGCCCTCGCCGCCGCGAGCGCGGCTTTCAGACGCGCCATCTCTTTGTTCACGACGTCCTTCGACGTGTCGTTCTTGATCGTCCGCACCCGCGTCGCGTACGTCAGCGAGTTTTGCGTCTCCTCGAGGTTGTCGTCCGTGGGCGAGACGTTCACGAACATCAGCGTCTTCGCGTTCCCGCCTAAACTGTCGGACATGAGCATCGTGAGTTTGTGGTCGCGGTAGGGGATGTGGCCGCTCTCAGACGCGAGCGCGGAGATGACGTTCCCGAGCGCGCTGAGGGACTTGTTGATCGCCTGCGCTTCCTTCATCTGCTCGCCCGCGGCGCCGGACTTTTTCGTGCGCTCGCTCCCGGCGAGATCCACGAACGAGAGCTTCCCTCTGGTCACCGCCTGCGTCTGAAGGTCCGTGGTTTCGATCACGAGCGAGAAGATCAAGTGCGAGCGCGACGACTCGACGTTCATCTTCGTGCTCGACACCTTCCGCACGTTTAAACCGGACGTGATCACGTGCTTAATATCGTCCTCGGAAGAAACGGGCACGGTCGTCGCGTTTTGCACGGTGACCCAGCCTTTCGCGTCCTTCTTGATGTCCAACTTTGGCGGGTTCTTCTGCTTATCCGGACCGAGGAGCAAGTCGTTTACGGAGTCTTGGTACAGCTCGAGCATGTACGCTTCCATCTTCACCGTGAACTTGTTCTTCTTCGCGCCCTTGTACACGATCTTCATCACCTCGGAGATCGCCCTCGGGGTCAACCCCGGGTTCTTATCGTCGCCGTAAATCGTAAAGGTTTTCCCCGAGCCCGTTTGCCCGTACGCGAAGATGCACACGTTGTACCCGTCAAAGGCGCTCTGGACGAGGTACTTGGTGTCCTCGAACACCTGTTCCTGCGGCGTCTCCGCGCCGAAGACGGTATCGAACGTGTACGACCGGTTCTTCCGCTCGTCTTTCCACGGGTGCTCGACGGTGAACTCGTCGGGAATTTGGAGCGCGACGTTTTGTTTCTCCTTCGTCTCTTTCCCCGTCAGCGGCCGCGTGCGCGCGTACACGCGAATCTTCCCCTTCATGTCCTCCATCTGATTAAAGTACCGCTTCCGAAGCGTGCTCTCCTCTTGGTACTTCTGCTCCAGCTCCGCGATCTTCGCCGTCTGGTTCTTCATGATCGCCGCGGCTTGCTTCTCTTTCCGCTCCACGTCCGCCTTGAGCTCGCGCAGCGTTTCGAGCTCTTGAAGATCGCCCGCGACGGCGTCGTATTCTGCGCGCATCGCGTCGAGCGCTCTGTTCGCTTCCTCGAGCGACTCCGCGGACGCGCGCGTGGCGATCTCTGCGGCTTCGTACTTCTTCCGAAGGTCTTGGGTTTCTTTCGACGCGCTCGCCGCGCTCTTCGCGGCGTCCTCTTTCGCGCTCGCTTCCATCCGCGTCAGTTTTTGCTCCAGGAGCTTCTTTTCTTTTTCCAGCTCCTTCACCCTCCCCGCGTCCGCCTTCCCCGCGGCTTTCGCGCCCGCGCCGGCCGCGCCCGCGGACTTCAACGCCGCGAGCTCCGCGGCGTCCGCGTCCGCGCGGTCCTGCATCGCCTGGACCTGCTCTTTCGCCTGTTTCAGCTGGTACGCGAGGTCCGCGCGCTCGAGGATGAGCTCGTCGATCTTTTTGTTCGTCTCCTCGCTGCTCCCGCCCCCCTTCCCGCCGCCGAACGCCTTGTCCGACGCCTTCTTCAAGCTGCTGCTCGCCGCCGTCGCGTGCATCGCCGCCGCGGGGACCTTCTTCGTCCCATCGCTGCCGCCGAACGAGTGCGCGGCGTTCTTCTGCTTTTTCTCCGCGTATCGCTTCGTCATCACGTCGTTGATGTGCGTCTGCAACGCGATGCAGATGTCCTCGCCTTGCTTCGTGTCAAACTGGAAGATGTGTAACACCCCCGCGACGCGCATCTTGAAGAACACCGCGGCCGCGGAGGAGCCAAATTGCATGATGTCGCGCAGCTCCGCGCTGTGGAGGTACTCCATCGGGACCGGTCGGAAGAAGTGGATCCCGCGTTTGTTGATGCCGAGGACAATTCTCCCGGGGAGCAAACCGATCGGGTCTTCGATCCGTTTCACCGGGAAAAAGATCGAGCCGCCGTACGGCAGCGCTCGGATCATCGTGAGAAGGCCGAGCCGCGCGTCGTCCTTGCTGTGGTTCAACAGGAGTTTGTGCCTGGACATGACCACCGCGGCGAGTTCTTCGCGCGGGGCGTTGGATAAAACCGCGCGCGGTAAAAACCTCCCGAGCGCGTTCGCGAGTTCGTCCACGTCGCGCATCGCGTTCCCTTCCTCAGCTTGGATCTGAAACGCCGCGAGTTGCATCGAGTCATCGTTCCCGACCGGGTAATTACCCCCCAGGAAGTCGTGCTTCGCTTGGAGGTAGGACAAGTTCACGAACATCGGTTCCGTGATGGCCTCGTCCGTGTCGCGGAACATGCGTTTTTTAAACACGATTCGGCACTGCAGCGACGGGTCGGACTTGCTCTCGCGAAAGTCGGACAAAATGTCAGACACGAGCACGCCGTCCTGGATGATCACGCTCTCCTCCGTGCCCTCGCCCTCCTTCGCCGCCGCGGACGCTTTCGACAGCAGCGTCTTCCGCGACGTGAAGAGCGAAAACGTGGAGTATTCCTTCAGTCGAATGATTCCCGCCAACGTCTCCACCGCCTCCCCCACGGTGCTCTGAGGGTCGTTCCATACAAAGCGACGTCGGGGTGGAGTTGAAAAGCGTCAGAAGCGGAGTTGAAAGGCGTCGAGGGCGGGGATCGAAAGCGAGGGGTGGGCGGAGAGATGCGCCGGCAAAAGTCCTTAAGGATCGGCGTTCACCACGCCAACGGGGTCGTATGGGGACCAGTGTATAGAACGCGCCTGCGCCGTGTACGGCAGCTCCTCGAACGTCTCGTCCAGGAAAAACACAATCGTGGACAAGAACCGATCGTTCGCGATCGCCTCGATCTCCTCCGTGATCGGCGCGTGCCGCCGCATCCCGCACTTCATCGTCTTCTTCAACGCGTTCAGCGCCTTCACCGCGAGCGCTCGCACCTCGCGCGAATTTCGATCGGCGTGCGCGCACTCGTTGATGTACTCCGTCACGAACCCGACGAAATCGCGCGATGGGCACACCGTCGCCGCGGTGAGATGCGTCAGCTCCCACGCCCTGATCGCGGACCGCGCGTCGTCGTTCGCGCGCGTCGTTCGAAGCACCATGAGGAAGAGTTCGTCCCTGAGCTCCGATCGTTTGCACGTCTCCTTGACGAGTTTGGACAGCGTCGCGGACACCTCCACGAGCGGCACGTCGTCGGTCACGAGCTTCAGCACCGCGGGGCTCATCTTCACGCTCTTGCTCACGCCGTCGCTGGAGAGTTTTAGCAACGCCGTCGGCATGGGGCTCGCGCTGTGCGTCATCATGTCCTCGACGGTGAAATCCCCCGCGGCGGCGGCGGCTTCTTTTTTCTTCTTCTTGCCGAAGATGCCGCCCCCCTTGGCCGCGGCCTTCGCGAAGACGTCGACTTGGAACCGTTCGCTGAGGGTGTTGAGTGTCACGAACGCGTTGTCTCCCGGGATGTACCCCGCGCCGGGAGAGCCGGGGGAGCCGCCGCCGACGCGCGTCGGGGATTTGGCCAGCGACCTCGACGCCGGGAACGCGGGGAGCTGTCGGGGGAACGCGCGACGACGACGGCACGGGGGGACGCGGGAGCGTCAGCGGGGAGGACGAGAGGCGCGCGCGACGCGATCGCGGTGGACGCTTCGCGCGCGAAGAAGGCCCCCGTCGAGAGGAGCGAGAGCGTCGCGACGGCGACGTCGCGCGGACGGCGCGACGTCGCCGTCCCGACGCCGATCTGAGGCCGCGGGCGGACGCGCGCGCGTCGCGCGAAAAGTCGCGACGAGCGGGCGGACGGACGGATCTCTCTCGATCGACGCACCCCGTCGTCGATCCCGGCCATGGGAGGCAGCGATCCGGACATCGCGCGCGCGGTTGACGGCGTGCGACTTCGCGCGGGGCGTCGCGGGCGTCGGCGTCGGCGTCGGAACCGCCGCGCGCGCTTGGGTGTGCTCCGCTATCCGCGCGTCCGACGTTTCATCAACGTTCTCCTTTTTTTCGAGGGACTGCGCCTCGGGTGCCTGAATAATCGACCGGCCACCCCCGGCCCGGCGCGCGAGTCGGCGCGCGACGGTTTGAGTCATCCGAGACGAAAACGCGTGAGGGCGCGTAAGTTACGATCGCTTCGTCGATCTCACGCGCTTCCACCCCGGGGCGCGCCGCGCCGCCGTCGGTCGAATGCAGATCGACTTCAGCGCGGACGGGTTCGACTTCGCGACGAGCGTCGGGTACGAGCGCGCGGTCGGCGACGGCGAGCCGATCGTCCTCTGCGGCGTCCCGCTCGTCGTGGAGCAAACGCGCGACGTCGACGACGACGGCGGCACGGGCAACGTGCTCTGGGCGGGGGGAGTGCAGCTCGCGAGAGAGCTCGAGCGCGGCGTCGCGCGCGATGAGCTCAAGTGGCGGCTTTTGCTCGCGGAGATGGACCCACGCGACGGGAGGAGGAAGGAGGAGGACCACTTGAGAAGCGCACCCCGCGCGATCGAGCTCGGCGCGGGGTGCGCGGGCCTCCCGGGCGTCGTCCTCGCGTTGCGATTCGGAATGCGCGTGACGCTGACCGAGCATCCGCTGATGATCCCGACGCTGACGCGAAACCTGGAGTCGATCAAGGCGCAGGTTAACGCGCTGGCCGGCGCTGGCTCGATCGAAGAAGACGCGGTGAACGCGGTGAACGCGATCGAGATCCGAGCCCTGGACTGGGGCGACGACGACGCGTTGGCGGAGCTCGCCGGCGGGCCCGGGTATCAGGCGCGTTCTATACACTGGTCCCCATACGACCCCGTTGGCGTGGTGAACGCCGATCCTTAAGGACTTGTCCCGGCGCATCTCTCCGCCCAGCCCTCGCTTTCAATCCCCGCCTTCGACGCCTTTCAACTCCGCTTCTGACGCCTTTGTACTCCACCCCGACGTCGCTTTGTATGGAACGGCCCTCAGCTCGTGGTGTGGGCGGACGCCGGGTACAGGGGCGATAACGCGCTGCTGCTGCGCGCGGCGATCGCGTGCGTGTCTCCGTGCGGCGGGATCGTGCTCGCGTGCGAGGCGCTGCGGTCGGAGACGGTGACGAGGACGTTTCGAAGGAGGTTCGGCGAGTGCGGGCTGTTCGTCGTGGAAATTTTAGGCGAAGGCGGCGACTCGAGCGAGACGTGGACGTTCACGATGCGGTGGCAGCGCAAGGCGGAGGGGATCAAAGCCAGGGAGGCGATGGCGTCGAAGCGGTACGTGAGCAAGAGAGTGATGAGGGACGAGGACGAGGGGTCCTGGGGCTGGGGGAGCGAGTGAAGCGAGGAGGAGGAGAGCGTTCGAGTCGCGTCGACGACCGAACGTCCGTCGTCGACGGCGAACCTGTATTGTTATTCTGTTGTTGGAATCGTGTCGTTACAACCGTAAGGATAGTTGTAGATGGCAACTTACGACGATCGATCATCACAACGCCTGGATGCTCTCGCAGAGCTCGTCCACGAGCGCGGCCCTCTGCGCGGGGGACGCGACGCCCATGTACCCCGGCGTCCACGGCGCGGGATTGGCGGCGTTTTTCCCGTTTGAAACCGTCGCCGACGGCGTCGCGTCGTCTCCGCGGAGCTCGCCGTCGCGATCGCTCTCCGGGGAAAAACTCGACGCGCCGCCTCCGCCGCCTCCGCCGCCGCCGACGTCGTGAAACGCCTCCGCGGCGACTCGTGCCGCGGGGTGCTCTCTCAGCTCCGCGAGCTGCCTGCGCACGCGCTCGGCGTCGTCGTACCCGCCGAACCCCTCCACCGGCGCGGCGCTCGTCGCGCGCGGCTGCTGCGACCGCGGCTGCGGGTGTTGTCGACGATCGCGTTGACCCGTCGGGATCGGGCTCAGGGCGTCCACCTTCGCGCTCCGCGCCTCGCGTCGTAAACGCGCGGCTTCCTCCTCCGCGTGGAGACGTCGTCGTCGTTCCTCGTTCACCGCGGCTTCCGCACGGAGTAACGCACTCTCCGCGGCGGTTTCCGCCTCGCGTAACTGCCGCTTCGCGTCCGAGCACTCGTTCCGAGCGACGCGCGCGTCCCTCGCCGCGTCGTCCTCCGCCGCGCGAATTTGCGTCGCCGCCAGATCCCTCGCGCGTCGAATCTGCTCGTCCCTCGCCTCCATCATCTCCACGCACTTCGCCATGACGTCCTCCTCCCTCGCCCGCGCCTCCCCCTCGGCCCGCCGCGCCTGCTCGAGATCCGTCAACGCTTCCGCGAGTTTCCGCCGCGTGCGCTGAGAGCCGTTCAGCAGTGTTCATCGGTCAGTTGGTTGAAAGGGAGGGACCCGCGCGATCAAACGTTGAAACCGAAAAACCGATGGGTGAAAGAATATCGTTGGCACTGTACTCGTAGTGCGCACCTGCTCCTCCTCGGCGCGTTCGCGCGCGCGCTTCGCCTCGCCGACGCTGATCGACGCGCGCTCCATCTCCGTCGCCTCCCTCGCCGCGCGCAGCGCGCCTCTCAGCGTCTCGATCTCGTCGTTCGCCGCGCGCTCGATCGCTCGCGCGCGGCCCTGCGCGGCGTCGAGCGCGCCGCGCGCGTCGTTGAGCGCCGCGTCCTTCGCCGTCGACGACGCGGCGGCGTCGCGGCGGAGGTCTTCCAACTCGCGTCGCGTCGCCGCCTCCGCGCGTCGCGCGTCGTGCGCTTCTTTCCGCAGCCTGAGCGCCTCGCCCGCGTACACCTCCGCCTCGTGCTCTTCCGCGGCGGCGGCGAGGCCGACCGCGCGGTCGCGCGTCGCCTTCGCCTCCGCGAGCTCGTTCTTCAAGCCGCGGACGACGTCTTCGAGCGCGCGTTCCTTCTCCACAGCCGCGGACGCGACTGCGTTTTGAACCTTCGCGTCGAGCTCGCCCTCGAGCGTCGCTCTCGCCATCTCCGCGTCTTGCGCGCACGCGCGCGCGATCGCCTCGCGGCTCTCTGCCGCGGTCGCACGCGCCTCGCACGCGTCCGCGCGCGCTCGCGCCTCCTGCGCGTCGCGCACGACGCCGTCGAACGCGCCGTACCGACGCTCGAGCGTCTCCGCTTTTTCTTTCCAATTCGCCGCCGCCGTCGACGCCGACGCGAGGTCCCTCTCGAGCGCCGTCACCTTCTCTTTAAGAGACGCGATCTCCTTCGTCATCTTCGTCTTCCCGGCGTGGTTCTTTTCGATCGCGTCCATGCGCGCGGTGCCGACCGCGACGTCGAGCGGCGCGGTCTTCTCGCTGAGCCTTTTTTCAGTCTTCTCCGCGCGATCGACGGCGGCGTTGGCGCGTTCCACCGCCGCCGCGGCTTCCTCCTTGGCGCGCGCGGTCTCCTCCTTGGCGCGCGCGGCGTCCCCCCGCGCGCACGCGAGCTCCTCTCGAAGCGTCACGGTCAGGCGCGCGCCCTCGTCGCGCTGTCTCTTCGCGCTGTGATCCGTCGTCCGCACGTGCGGCGGAATCGCGTCGAGCAGCGGCGCGACGGCGGCGATCCAATCCGACGCGCGCTTAGGGTCGAGGGTCCATACAAAGCGAAGTCGGGGTGGAGTTGAAAGGCGTCAGATGGGGTTGAAAGGCGTCGAGGTGTGTCGGGATTGAAAGCGAGGGGTAGGCGGAGAGAGACGCCGGGAGAGGAAGTCCTTAAGGATCGGCGTTCACCACGCCGACGCGGTCGTATGGGAACCAGTGTGAGAGACAACGCGCCTTGGACACCGCCTGCAACAGCGCGCGGTGCTCCGCGCGGTGCGACACCGCGCGCGCGTTCGTCGTCGCGACGCGGAGGAGCGCGTCGAAGTCGCTAGAACCCGCCGATGCGCTCGCTCTCGCGGCGTTCTCCGCGCGCCTCCGTTCCTTCTCGCTCTCGAGCTCGTCCGTCGCCGCGGCTCTCGCGAGCTCTCTCTGCGCGCCATTCCATACAAAAATAGTTCATCGGTCAGTTGAAAGGGGAAGCGATCAAACTTTGAAACCGAACCGAGCGGTGGGTGAAAACTTTTTGTATAGAACGCACCTGAGCGCCGAGGAGCTCCTTCGTCGCGCCCCGCACCAGTTTCACGAGGAACGCGATCGCGGACGCGATGTCTTCTCTCGCGTCTTCCCCGGGCGTCGCGCCGCCGGCGCCGGCGTTATTATATTCCGCCGTGAGCGGGTATAACACCCCGTTCGGCGCGACGCACAGCTGGCGGATGTCCACTCGCGGCTCGCCGCCTTCGACGAGGAGCGCGTCCGGGTCGACGTTTTCCTCCTTGGCGGCGGCGCTGACCGACGTCGGCGTCTCGGGGGAGAGGGCGAGGACGCCGACGCCGCCCCGCGCCGCGTCGTCCGTGGGCGTCGCGAAGCCGCCTTGGAACGGCGACGACGGTTCGACTTCCGACGAACCGCCGCGACGGTTCGGTGTGTCGACGGACGCGACCACCGGGGACGCGAACCGCACGTGCGTCCCGGCGCCGGTTTTCGATTTCGACACGCGTCGAATGTTCGATCCGGGGAGGACGTCGTCGTCGTCGTCGTCGTCGTCGCCGCCGGCGGCGGCGGCGGGTGGGCTCGCGTCCACGACGAACGGCACGCGCACGGGCGGGGACGGGCGCGACGGCACGGGGGCCTTCCGCGCCGGCGAGGAGCGCGTTTCAGCTCGTACCGGCGACGCCGGCGGCGTTCTCTTCTTTTTCTTCTTCGCCGCCGCCGGCGGCGGCGGCGGCGCGGTCGGCGCGGTCTCCTTCTTCTTTTTCGCGGCGTCCGCGGCCTCGAGCTCGGCGAGATACGAGAACTCGTCGAGCGTCAGCTTGCGGTCGTGGTCCGCGTCCAGGCGTTGAAAGAACGACTCGACGACGTCCCTGCTGCCGTCCTCCTGCCGAATCCGCGACGCGAGACCTAACCGCGCGGCGACGTCCGGGTTCGCGCGCAGCGCGAGGACGAGCTCTCGGATGTTCACCGCGCCGTCGCCGTCGCGGTCTAGGGTCTGGAAGATCGCCGCGAGGTCCGCGTCGACGCCTTCGTCGTCGTCCGACTCGGAAGGGTCTGACGACGCGTCGTCGAATTCGTCGTCGTCGTCGTCGTCGTCGCGGTCGATGAACCGCACGTGCGTCGGCTCGGCGGACAGCGGCCGTCGCTTCGGCGAGTTCACCGCCTTGACCGGGCTCGGCGACGCGCGATACAGCGGCGATCGCGCGCGCGCCTCCGCGGCGGCCGCCTCCGCGCGCTCGTGCGCGGTCTTCCGCGTCGTCGGATGCTTCGATTTGTTCGTCGTCGTCGTCGTCGTCGTCGTCGTCGCGCGTCTCGGCACCGACGGCTTCTTCGCGCGCGCCGCGGGCGCGTCGATCGGCTCCGCGGACCACATCCGCGCGTTCGACCTCGCCACCTTGCTCCCCCACGCCGGTCGCGATGACAGCGGCGCCCTCCGCGGCGGCGTCTTCGCCTTCTGCGTGCTGTAAGAGAGCGGCATCGTGCCCGGCGCGCGGGGGGCTCTGGCGCGGACGACTCGCCTCTTTCATCAGTTTCCTCGGTCGGGTCCGCGCGTGGAAATTCAAACTGACCGTTGGCGGGCTCGCTCGCGGCCGTTTCGAGCGCGCCAGTTACCAGCATCATCAGTTTCGTCGCGCGAAAAAAGATCTCGGAGCGAACGAGCGTCGTCGCGGTCGCTCGCGCGCGCGGCACTCGCGTCCGCGCCGCCACGGTCCGCGCCTCCGCGAGAGGCGAGAGAGCGAGAGAGCATGGCCCGCATCGCCGTCGAGCGCGCGTCCGCGCCGCCCGCGGGGAAACACCGCGTCGAGCCGCCGCGGAAGCGCGGCGGGCGCGACGGGTCCGCGATCGCGAACGACGACGATTTCGGCGGGGGGGGGAAAAGCGACAAACGCTCGTCGCCGCGTCGTCGACGACGCGAGGGCGTCGACGGACGTGGCAAAGTCCAGGTGGATCTCGCGCAGATCGCCGCGGGCGCGGTCCTCGGCGTCCTCTCCGGCGCCGCGCGATGGGTCGTGCGCACCAAGTTCGGGAGGAAGAAGAACCGCGGCGATTGCGACGGCGACGGCGAAGAGAGAAGATCCTCGGTCCGCGCCGCGAAGAAGCCCGTGGACGCTGAGAAGCTCGAACTGATGAAGAACGAGCTGCGAGAGGCGATGCAGATGCTCGCGGAGCAGCGGCGGTCGATGGACGAGCAGCGGCGGTCGATGCGAATGATGCAGATGGAGAACATGCGATTGAAGGAGGAACTCACGAGGAACGCCGCGGAAGTGATGCGCTGCGCCAACGCCGCCGACGCCGCCGTCAAGGCGGCGAAGGCCAAGGCGGAGGACGACGGCGGCGCGTCGCCGAGAGGGGTGATGTCACTGCCGTCGTCGCGCGCGTCGTCGGTGTCGCCGACGGCGGCGGCGCCCGCGGCGGCGACGGCGGCGGCGACCTCCTCGGAGCCGCACACGCCGACGCGAGGAGGCGGCGCGACGGAGGAGGAAGAAGCGCGCGCGCCGACGTCCCCGGAGGAAATCGTCGACGCGGTGCTGGACGAAGTCGTGGAGACGGCGTCGTCGCCGGAGCCGAAGTCTTTGGCGGCGGAAGACGCCGACACCGACGCCGACGCCGACGCCGAGGACGAGGTCGAGGTCGAGGACGTCATGCCGGACGCCCCCGATGACACCCCCGGCGTGGACACGTGGGCGATGGTCCCGCGGGGCACGCCGAAGAGCAGCGACGGAACGCGCGAGGGGGAGGACGACTTCGCGTCCGTCGACGGCGCGTCGTTTCGAAGCGGCCTCAGCGGGATGTCGAAGATATCCGAGATGAGCACGATGACGGCGGTTCAGGCTGCGCTGACGAAGGCGAAGTTTAAGCACCACATGTGGCAGAAGATTCAAGCGCACCGGTGAATCGGATCGGAGCGCGCGCGGGGAAGGAAGGGTGGGGGGGACGGGGGTGGCGGCGTCGACGACGCAAATTTTAATGGTTTATTTTTTCACGAAAATGGATTTTTCCGTAGCGTAGCGTCGTCCCCTCGCCCGCGTCGGTTCCTCCTTCTGTTACATCACTTCACTTCTTGATCCGCTTCAGCGTCCACCCCCCCGTGCCGTCAGCGTGAAAGTGCAAGTGCGAGTGATGAAACTTCTTCAGCTCCATCCGGTGCGCGATGCTAAACGCGGTGATCCCCAACGTCCCGAGGTGGTCGTAGAAGCTCCCTTCCTCGTCCGGGTTGATCGCCGACGTCGCCTCGTCTAACACCGCGTAGGACGGCTTGTGGAAGTACAGACGCGCGAGCCCGACCCTTTGCTTCTCCCCGCCGGAAAGGACGTCCGCCCAGTCGTGCGGCACTCTATCCAGCCCGTGCGCGTTGACGAGCTTCAGGAGGTTGACGCGAGATAACGCCTCGATGATCTCGTCGTCGAAATCGCTCGACCCGGCGCGCGGGTACATGACCTGGTCCCTCAGCGAACCCGACACGAGGTACGGCTTTTGCGGGACGTAAAACACCTGGAACGGGCGCGACGCGGCGGACGAGGTCGTCTCCGTCCCTCCCTCCTCCTCCTCCTCGCTCGCGTCCCGCGAGTCGTCGTCGTCGTCGTCGTCGTCGTCGTCGGACCGCTGCACGTCCGGACGGGTCACGACGCCCGAGGCGGGTTCCCACAAGCCCGCGAGGACGCGGAACAACGACGTCTTCCCCGCGCCGTTCGCGCCGGTGACGAACAGATTCTCTCCGGGCTTGAGGTCGAAAGAGACGTCTTTCACGAGCAAGCGGCCGTCGGGGGAGTACACGGAGACGCGGTCGAAGCGGACGCCGTCGTTAGCGGCGCCGCTGAGGACGACGCCGCCGGCGCCTGTTCGAACCTTCTCCGCCGCCGCCGTCGGACCACCCCTCGGCGCGCTCAGCTTCTTCTCTAACGCCGCGACGATGTTCTTCACGCCGTTCTCGGTCGTGGTCCCGTTCGAACCACCACCGGTCGTGGTCTCGTTCTCCGGATCACCGGATGGAAGCTTCCCGTGCGACGGCGTCCGCGACAGCGGATCGTGATACGTCGGACTGTCGACGGCTTCCAACAGCTCGACGACGCGCGCGGTGAAGCCCGAGAGCCTCTGGAGCTTCTTGTACACCATCATGAGATCCCCGACGCTGCTGCTCGCGCTCTGGATGAGCGTGTCGGACTCGCGGTACCGCGCCGCGATCTCACCGGGGGATCGTCCGCCGTGACCGGCTTTCGTGAGAAACGGAAACGCGAGCACGGGCCAGCCAATCATGGACGCGAAATACTTCACGAAGTACTGATCGATGACGCCTTGCTTGAACTGGAGGTAGAAATAAAACTGCTGCCACGTCGTCGTCGCCTCGAGTTTCTGGTCTAAGATGGCGCGCTCGCGGTCGCTGCCGTCTAAAAACGCAACCTCCTCCGCGTGCGTTATGAGTCGCGAGTGCATCCGGCGGAAATCGCCTTCGAGCTTTTGCGACCGCGCGATGTATTCCGAGAACGGCGGGCTCACGGCTCGTATCACCGCACCGCTGAAGAGGAAGTAGGAGTAAAGGACGACGAGGCCGCCGTAACCCATGTTCTCGCCCATGCGCATCGTGGAGAGGATCACGTCGAGTAAAGGTTTGAACGTCCTCGAGAACAAATCCGACGCGGTGTGACAAAACTGGTTCAGATCGTCCGCGATCCTCTGATCCGCGTTGTCCAAGTTCCCGACCCGCAACACCGCGGCGCGGTAGTACGCCTGGTCGCTGAGGTACCGCTGATGCACGTACGTCGTCAGCCTCTGACGGAACGACAGCGATATCGAGTTCGTCATGTACTTCAACGCGGAGTTGACCACCGAAGCCGCGACGCCCGAGACGAAAAAGTCGCCGAGGACGATCCCGAACTTCTTCCAGCTGTGCTCCATGACCGCCTGGAGGCCGTCGCCGCCCTTGCGCGCGATGCGCAGGGAGATGAACGAGCGCGACACGAGCAGCAGCGTCTGGATCGCGAGCAGCGCGGCTTCTTTGGAGTTCAACGAGGGAACGACGATCTGGAGGACGAACGCCATCCGCTTCACGAACGTGCCGTCCACCGCCGCCTGCTTCCGCGCGTGCGGTCGCGCCGGCGCGGGCGGCTTCGCCGGCGTCGTCGTCGCGATCGCGGCGGCGTCGTCGGAAGCGCCGGGCGCGGCGGACGCGATCTTCTTCTTTCGATCCCGGCGCTTCGCCGCCCTCGCCGCGGCGCGCGCCTTCGCTTCGGTTCTCGCCGCCGCGAATTGGCTCACCAGCTTGGGCTGCGACGTGTTCTGGATCGTGTAGTACGCGAGCCCGCACATGCCCAGGGAGAGAGACACGCACAGTCTTCGATCCTTGCGGTAGTCCGCGAGGACCTTGCCGAGGACGTCCATCACCGCGACGCGCGTCCCCGTGCGCGGCGGCGCCATCGTGCGAACGCGCGGGTCGATCTGATGTGGGGCGAGAGCGGCGGCGTGGTTTACACTATTTCAACGTCAACATCCGTCGGTTCTTTTTCTGAAGTCAGAGTCGCGTCGCGCGAAAATAGAAACTAACAACGCGACGCTCGCTCATCCCTTCGCGTTCAGACTGTTGATGAAGCCGTCCAACGCGAACTCTTCCTTGTACTGGTTCTCGTCCCACAGCTCCTCGAGACCGACGAGCGCGGCTTTCACGCCGCCGCTCGCCGCGTCCGCGGCGGCCGCGGCGACGGCGTTGCCTCCCCCCGCGCCGCCGCCGCCGCCGCCGCCGCCGCCGCCCTTCCCGCCCCCCTTGTCCGCCGTGAACAGCTCGAGCATCTGACCGGTGTCCATCGCGGACAGGCTCATGTTGTCCGTGTTCACGACCGCGTTCGCGACGTCGAGCTTGAACCGCTGCAGCCCCATGATCTTCTCCTCCATCGTGCCCTTCGTGAGAAGCCGGTACACGTTGACGGTTTTCTTTTGCCCGAGTCGATGCGCGCGGTCCATCGCCTGCAAGTCTTTCTGCGGGTTCCAGTCGTGCTCTAAGAACACCACGGTGTCCGCGGAGGTGAGGTTGAGGCCTAACCCGCCGACGTGCGTCGTGAGCAGCAACACGTCTATGGAAGGGTCCGCGTTGAACTTCCGAACGACGTCGAACCGTCGCGTCGGCGGGACCGACCCGTCCAGACGCAACCACGACACGCCTCGCATCATCGTCCCGAAGAGCTCTTCCTCGACGAGGTCGAGCAACCCCTTGAGCTGCGTGAAGATCAACACCCGGTGCCCGCTGCTCTCGCTCTCTTTCTTCGCGAAGCCCCCGGTCTCTTGATCTTCCCTCTCGACGTCCGGGTCGCGGCCGATGCCGGCGTCGAGGAGGATCTGTTTCAACGCGACAAACTTTGGCGACGCGTCTTCGGCGGAAACCTTCCCGCCGACCGCCTTCTTCCCTCCGTTCACGAGCCGCGGGTGCGAGCATAGCTTCCTCAGGTACTGCAGCGCTTGGAACACGTGCGACGTCGCGCCCGCGCCGTCGCCGTCGGCGCCGCCGCCGCCGCCGGAAACCGCGGTCTCGATCTCGCTCTTCACGGAGCTTCCTTCGAACGCGTCGTAGAGCTTCTTTTGGTTGACGCTCAGGTCGACGTAGACGTCTTGGATAATTTTCGGCGGGAGGTCTTTCAGAACCTCGTCCTTCGTCCGCCGTAAGACGAACGGCATGACCTGCTTGTGCAGCGCGCCCATGGTGAGCGCGCCGGCTTCGGTGAGGCCGCCGCCTTTTTTTGCCGCCGCGGACCGCGCGCCGGCGATGCCGTACGACGTCTTAAACTCGCGCTCCGTCCCGAGGAAACCTGGCATGAGGAAATCGAACAGACTCCAGAGCTCGACGACGTCGTTTTGGATCGGCGTCCCGGAGAGAAGCAACCGATGTTCCGCGCGGATCTTCTTCACCGCCTGCGTGATACGCGCTTTCGGGTTCCGAATCGCGTGGCCTTCGTCCAGGATGCAATACGAAAACGATTTATTCGTCGTGAGATACTCCACGTCTTGCCGTAACGCGTCGTACGACATGATCACGACGTCGTATTCCCCGGATTCGATGTCGGGCCGAAGCGCGGCGCGTTCGTTAGGCGACCCCGCGTACTCGAGCGGCTTTAAGACGTCCTCGGAGACGTACAGACCGATCTCGTGCGCCCAGTGACCGACGAGCGTGGGCGGGCACACGACGAGCGCGGGGAGTTTCGGTAAGCGTTCTCTTCGACGCTCGACGACGGTCGCCGCGAGAATGCACGTGCTCTGCAGCGTCTTCCCCAGCCCCATGTCGTCGCACAGCGCGCCGTGGAGTTTAAACCTTCGCAGGAACGCGAGCCAGTTCACGCCCTCCTGTTGATACGGTCGCAACGTGCGGTTGCAGTGAAACGGCAGCTCGAAGTCTTCCACCTTGCTGTTATCCAGCAACGCTTCCAAAAACGCGCCGTCCGCTTCGCTTCGCTTCTTCTGCGCGTCGGACAACGTCTCCGGCTGCGCCGCGCCGCGCGCCAGCGGCAGCAGCGGCACGAGCGCGGCGAACGACCGCGTTGCCATCTCCCGGACGCTCTCGTGCGGGTCGGACATGCGACCCATGAGCGGCACGAGAAGAAGGACGCAGAACGGCGCGAGCGCGGGGCCGAGCGCGCGCACGAGGCTCGCGGACACCGCGGAGGCGCCGCGTCGTTTCGCCGCCGCGTCGTCCGCCTCTCCGGCGTTTTCCAACGCCGGGACGATCCGCTCGAGGAGCGACGGGACGACGTCGGACGGCGCCGCGAGCGCGAGCGCGGCGATCGCGCGCGCGGCGGTCGTCTGCAGCGCCGTGGACGAACCCGCGGCGGTGGCTTTGTCGAACGCGACGGGGAGTAATTCCAGCACCGACGCGCGCACGTCCGCGTGCGCGACTGGGCCCAACACTTTCAGGATCTGCAATCCGTCCACCACAGCCTGCGGGGCGGCTCCCGCGGCGGTCAGCGACCCGGCCATGAGCTCCCAGAGTTTCGGCGCGGACGTGAACACGGACGCGCCGAACGCGGACGACAGCGCGCGTAACGTCGCCTCCGCGCCGCGCCGCGCGACAGCCGCGTCGGACAACTCCGACATGTCCGACAAAACTTCCTTCGCGCCGCACTCCGACGGCGCGTCCGCCTCCACCAGCGCGTTCGGCGTCTCGGCGCGGTCCGCGCACGCGAGCGCGCACACGTTCCCGGCGATCTTCCCCACCGGCGACGGCGTCCGCCCGACGCAGAGCTTGATCAACCCCGCGAGCGCGTCCGCGGCTCGCGTCTGAAGCAGCTCGTCCCTCTCGCGCTTGATCGCGTTCATGAGCGGTTGAATGAACGGGTTCAGCTTCGCGGGAAGCGCGCCGAACGCGACCGCCGCGGACGCGGCCGCGGCGAGGACGCCGGAGTGTAACCGCGTCTGTTCCGAGTGCAGGTACGCCGCGGACGCCAAGAGCTGCGACCGCGCCGACTCCACCGCCGCGGGACCCTGCGTCGCGTTCGAAGGAAGGGAGGAAGGAAGGAAGGAGGGGTCGATCGATCGTGAGCATCGCGCGATGACCGGAGCGACGCGCGCGCGGTCGGACGGGTCAGACGGACGATCGAATCGAGAGTCGAGTTCGAGATTGCTCTGAAGATGTGGGGGCAACGATACTTCTCCCGGAGCCAATGCTAGGCTGGGGAAACCTGCTATGCCCTGACGTTTCGTTCGTGTAGGAGCGCGCGCGCGAACGCGCGACGCCCTCGTCCATGCCCGCGAAAGGGTGACCCCCGTCGACGCGGTGCCTCCTCCCGCCGCGCACGGCGATGTGCTGCGGCGCGTGCGTCCGACCGCGAGGATCAGACGCAGGTAACACGTCCGACCGCGAGGATCAGACGCAGCGCACGTCCGACCGCGAGGATCAGACGCCACGCCAGCAGCAAACGTCCGACCGCGAGGATCAGACGCCACGCCAACACGAGGGGAAGAAGCCCGACGACGACGGAGTAAGACGAGCGCGTCGAAGCGACCCGACGCGCGAAGCGCCGGGTCGACATACGGCTCCAAAGTCGGGCGGTCGGCGGGCGGGCGAAGAAAAAAAAAATCGAATCGTTCAAACGCGGCGCGGCGAGGCGCGACGAGAGAGAGGAAGAACGCCGGACGGACGCTTCGCTTCGCGCGCGGGGAGCGCGGCACCCCACCTTTGGAATCGCCGCGGAGAGCGTCCCCGCGTGCTCCGCGCCGAACCCGTCCGCGGCGGGCGACGGCACCTCCCCCGTCGGCGCCACCCCCGCGCTCGCGGCGGCGCGTAACAACCCCGCGGCTTCCGTCTTCACCCTCTCGACCACCTGCGTGGGTGAAGCGATCGGTCAGTCGAACGTCTTACCGGTCAAACGTTGAAAGGGAAGCGCGGGTGAAGAGTGACGACGGGAAAAGTCCTTAAGGAACGGCGTGCACCACGCGAACGGGGTCGTATGGGAAGCAGTCTCACCTTCGCGAGCTCGAGATACCCGACGGGCGACGGCGCGGACGGATACGCCGGATTCGTCGCCGCTAAGATTTCACCCAACCGCGCGCCCGGGGCCTCCAGCGCGGGCTTCGGCGACCCGGGGGGGATCGCGGTGAGCCATCTCGAGAGAAGGTGCGCGCCCGTGAGCCGCCACGTCGCGCGGTTGGACGCCATGAGACGAACCACCTGCGCTTCCAACGCCTTCGCGGCGGCGCCGGCGGCGCCGCCCCCGCGACCGCACAAAACCTCCGCGAGCTTTGACAGCGCCTCGATCGCGCGGAACCGCCCAGCCGTGGAGACGGTCCACTCGCTCGTGGACACGTGCGCGCGCTCGTCCGCGCCGGTGGTGTCGCCGCCGCCCAAGGACACGACGTACAGAAGCTTCGCGTCCGGCCTCGCGCCCGTCGTCGTCGCCGTCGTCGAGCACCAACCCTCGACGCGCGCCGCGACCACGTTCGCGACGGCGTCGTCGCCCGCGCGCTCGAGGACGTCGTTCCACGCGTCGGACGCCGCGGTCGCGGTCTCGTCGTCTTCCTCGAGGAGGAGCGCCTGGAACAGCAGTCGCAGGATCGGTTCCGAGAGCGCGTCGAGCCACTCCGGTTTAGAGTTTGGATTCTCATCGCCGCCGCTCGCGAGAAGCCGCCGCAGCGTCCGCCACACCGCCACGCGCACGGCCACGATAGGGTGCGCGGCGAACGGAAACACTCGAGGGACGACGTCCTTCAGCGTGCTGTTCTCCTCCGCGGTGGGACGCACGCTCGTCGTCTCCGGGAGCTCGTACAGCGCGCAAATCAGCGACATGATGGGCACGTTGGACGGCGACGTGAGCAAATCTGGGTCGTCCAGACGACCGAGCAAACCCCACAACGCGTGAAGCAACGGCGGGAATTCGTCTTTGTGTTTCGGGAGGTGCGACGCCGCGGGGAGGAGCGCCTCCGCGGCGGCGCCGCGGACGTCGTCGTCCTTGTCGTCCAGCGCTCTCGTCGCCGCGGGCAGCGCGGCGGGGAGCAGCCGCGGCGCGAGCGACGCGCGCGCCGCGAGCACGTATCGCAACGCCAACAACGCGCTGTGACGCACCTCCCACTCCTTCCGACGCAACAACACCAGCACCGCTCTCGTGACCGCCTCGACCGCGGTCGGCGGCAGCGGTAACAGCGACGCGCCCAGCGCTTGCGCGCCCGTCTCCCGCACCGGCGCGACGACGCCGTCGCCGACGTAATCGCCGAACCGGTCGAGGGAGAGAAGGCAGAGCAGACGCACGGCGGCGTCTTCGAGCCACGCCGCGTTGGCTCTCGCCGCCTCCGCGGCGGCGCCCGGCGGCGCGGACGTCGCGCGCGTCGGCGGTCGCGACACCGCGGCCATCGACGCGTGGTGCCGCAAGACCTCGCGCAGCGCGGCCGCGGCGCCGTGGCGCTCTTCCCATCGAGGCGCGAAGAGCGAGTACGCGAGGCTCTCGCACGTGCGCGACAACGGCCAGCCCCCGGCTTCAACCTCCGCGGCTTCGTCGTCGTCCTCCGCGGCTTCCGCGGCGGTGGCGGCGTCGAGCTCTTTGTCTCTCACGCCGCCGCCCTTCCCCGAGGTCGCAGCGCGCTTCGCCGCGGGCGCGCCGCCGCTGCCGTCGTCCTTCGCCGCGCGCTTCTGCTTCCGTTTCAGTCGGTTCCGCTCGCGCGCGCTGAGCTGCCCGAGATCCGTCGCGTCCACCTTCTTCGGTCCCGCCTCCGCGTCCGGCTCCCTCTTGATCATCTCGTCGTCCACGTCGTCCTCCCCGAGCAAGTCGTCGACGTCGATGAACGCGCCGGTGTTGACCCCGGACGCGGGCGGCTTATTGTTGTCGTCGCCGCGGTCGCGGTCGCCGTCGTCCTCCTCTTTCACGGACATGCCGAGGCGCTGCCGCAGCGTCAGCCTCGCGCGTCGTAATCGCTCCGCCTTCGAGAGTTTCGCGTCGTCGCTGAGGGTCGAGGGTCCGCACGAAGCGACGAACGTTCGTCGGGGTGGAGTTCATAGGCGTCAGACTTGGGAGTTGAAAGGCGTCGCGGTGTGTCGGGATTGAAAACGAGCGGTGATGCGCGGAGAGATGCGCCGCCGGGAAGTAAAGTCCTTAAGGAACGGCGTGCACCGCGCCAACGGGGTCGTATGGGAACCAGTGTGAAATAGAACGCGCCTGAACGCCGCCGCGTCGAGCGCGTCCACCTTGTTCGCGAGCAGCGGCGCCGCGCGCTCGAGGACGCCCACGATGTCGAACTCGTCGAACGTCAAGTCCGCGGCCTCGCCGGCGTCGGCGTTCTCGGAGCCCCCGGACGGTGGCTTCGGAAGGTTCGCCGCGTCCGCGCGCGCGGCGTCCGCCGTCGTGCCCTCGAGCTTCGCGACGTCCTCCACCGTCGCGTGCGAGATCCCGGAGCACACGTGCGAGATCGTCCTCGCCGCGGCGACGCGCGTCTCCCATTGTTTGTTCTTCAAGAGGTACCGGATCTGCGGTGGCGGCGGAGATAGGGAGCGGCGAGCGCGGGAGAGGGTAAGAGGGGTCGTGAGGGAGAGGCGCGGATGGATCTCGGACGGCGACGCCATGACGGAGAGGAATTAATAAATTAGGGCACCCGCGGAACGACCGACGCGCGGGACGACGGGACGCGGCGACGTCGCACCCGTCGCAGGAGGTTCGGGAGCTGGTTGCTGTGCGCGGCGGCGATCTCGCCGATCTGCCTCGCGGCTTCGTTCCTCGCCGCCGCGGTGGAGCCGGTCTCGAGGAGCTGGATCAGGCGATCCAGCCGGCTCCCTCCCGCGGTCTCCGCCATCGCGCGCGACGACGACGACGGGCGGACGATGGATGGATGCTTCGACGGATCGATCGCCGCCGCGCGAGCCCGCCTCCTACCGCGATATCCCGCCGCTCGAGCGCCTCCCTCTCGAGCGTCCTCGCGCGGAGTCTCGCCGCACCGCGGGGGACGCCGGGGTACGTACGACTCGCGCCGCTGGGAGTGGCGAGCGCGTCGCGACGAAGACGGCGGACGATGATGTCAGCTCGATCGACGCTGACTGCGCGCGATTACGATTGCTGCGATTTGAGCCGTTTGCTCCCAGAAACGTTCTCGTCGTCCGTAGTCGTCAGTGGACGACGCGCGCGGCGATGGCGGTCGCGGACGCGCGGCGGCGGTTCGACGACACCGCGGGCCGCGGCGACCCGCGGCGTCCGGGCGCGGCGCTCGAGCCGCGGCTGCCGCGCTCGCGTCTTCCGCCGGAACTGAACCGCCTGAGCCCGTCGCAGTGGGTCATCGGCCAGCCCATCCCGCGCAGTGGCCGAGGCGATCGCCTTCCGCCCGCGCCCCCGCCCCCTCCCGGCGCGAGAGCGGGATGGTCCTCCGGACCGCGCTTGCGCCCTCACGCGAACCCGACGACGACGACGACGACGACGACGAGCGCGCCGGCGCCGGCGACGCGCGCGGGTCCGACGGCGTACGCTCCCGGGGGCGCGATGCCGCGGTCAACGCGTCGCGGCGAGTGCGCGGTCGCGACGTTGTTGACGCGCGAGAAGGAAACGCTGGCGGAGGAAGTGATGGACCTTCGACGGCGGCACAACGAGATGGAGGCGAAGATGCGGTCGATGACCGCGGACGCGACGCGAGCGGACGCGGAGATTCGCAGGCTGCGAAGGTCCGGGGCGAGAGACGACGCGTCGTCCGACGACGAGGCGGACGCCGCCGTCGCGCCGCCGCCGCCGCGGACGCCGCCGCCGACGCCGCCGCCGTCCGCGGAAGCGCAAGCGGCGGCGCGCCGCCTCCTCACCCTGGAAGTCGAGAACGAGGTGTACGTATCCGAGGTCAAGAGGCTCGCGAAGATCTTAAACGACCGCGCGGTGGACGCGACGCGCGCGGACGTGACGCCCTCGAGAACGCCGCCGCGGCCGACGCGCGCGGAGATTGAAGATCGCCCGGTGCTCGTGAAGCTCCGCGTTCGATGCGACGACTGGGTCGACCCTCGCGTGTTGAAAGAAGACATCGCGCGTTTGAAGCGCGAGAACGCGTCGTTGCGAGCGCAGCTCGCGTTCGGACCCGACGACGCGCCCGGCTCCCGCGACGGCGGGGTGTTACAGAGCGCGGAAGACGCGGAGAGGGCGCGGGAGAGCGTCGCCGCGAGCGAACGGCGGGCGAAGCACGCGCTTCGACGCGCCGAGGACGCGACGCGCGAGTCGGAGCTCCTCCGGAGCGATAAGAGGGACCTGCACGCGTCGCTGGTGGAGTTTAGGGAGAATAAGACGACGCTCGAGGGCGAAATCGCGGGGTTGACGAAGGAGCTGACGCACTGGAGACGGTTGTGTCGAATGGAGGCGGCGGTGGCGGCGGCGGCGCGAGACGAGGCGTCCGTCGCGACGGCGAGCGCGGCGCGCTCGAAACCCGCGCTTCGGTCGTTGCGCGCGCAAGTCAACGCGCTCGAGACGCACGCGATGCGCGTGGACGCGTCGCTCGAGGACGCGAACGCGGAGATAACGCGCCTGAACGAGGCGTTACTGGAAGCGTCGCGAACGCCGAGCCGGCCGTCGAGCGCGTCCAGCGCCGTCGTGCGCGCGAGGGCGGTGCACACGCTCGTCACGAAAGCCGTCGGCGCGGTGGAGAGCGGCGGGGACTCGATCGAGCGCATCGCGAGGTTGGAAACATCGATCGCGGGGCTGCGGAAGGAGCTGGCGCGCGCGAGAGCGAGGGCGGACGCCAAGGAGGACGAGGCGAAGGCGTCGGACGAGCGCGTCGCGACGCTGCGGCGCGCGCTGCGGGAAGAGCGCGCGAAGGTGGCGGAGGCGGCGGAAAAGCTGGACGCGATGCGAGACGCGAGCCGCCCGCCGGTTCGGATTCCGTCCTCGCCGTCCTCGCGGAGAGGAGGAGGAGGACGCGCGGCGACGACGCCGTCGAGGGATCCAGACGAGGACGACGACGAGGAGGAGGATGTCGGCCGAGCGCTGGTCGCCCCGGGGGCGGTTGTCGTCGCGGAGCCGTCGCCGGAACCGTCCGGCGGCGTCGTCGACGCGTCGCTCGCGTCGTTGTTTCGGAGGCTCGACAAGAACGGCGACGGGCGCGTGGACGTCCGCGAGCTCATCATCGCGCTGCGCAAGAACCCCGACGTCGCGGCGAAGCTGAACCTCCCCTCGGTCGTGAGACAGGAGGACGGCAGCAGGGACGCGTTGGAGGCGTTTTTTCGCGGCAAAGACGCGGACGGCGACCGGCATCTCACGCTCGAAGAGTTCGCGACCGTGCGAATGCGCTCGGGGCCCCGGGACGTCGCGAGCGACGTCGAGGTCGGGGTCGATGAAGAGGCGGAGACGCGACTCGCGCTGCCGCGGCCGCAGCGCGCCGCGGCGGCTCGGGAGGAGGAGGAGGAGGAGGAGGAGGAGTTCGAGGCGAGTTTCGAGTCCACCGCGTCGTCCGGGTACGTCCAGCTGGCGCCTTCGGAGCCGGGGTCGCGGCCGGCGTCGTCTCGCGCGTCCGAGGTGATCCAGGACGTCCTTATGCGCGCGGTGGATTACGGCGTAGAAGCGGACGTCGAGGATCGCGTCGTCGACCTCGACGACTCGAGCGAGTACACGGACGCGACGACGAGCGAGGAGGCGGAGGGCGAGTAGCGCCGCCGCGACAGCTTTTTTGTAGAAAAAAAAAATTTAATAAAAGGGGAACCAAAAAGCTGTCGTAGACGTTTTCGTAATCCTCGGAACCGCCGACGACCATCACGCGACGCGCGAGGCGCCCAGACCGCACGCGACACCGGCCGCGATGACCTTAACCGACGTCAGTAACGACGCGAAAGCTGCCGCGCCGGGGGCGAACCGCTACGCCGGGTTCCACATCCCCGGACTCACGTGTCAGCCGTTGGTGGACACGAAGAAATCCAAAAGATCTTTGGCGGCGAGATCGGCCGCGAACGCCGCGGCGCCGGTCGCGCAGCCGACGCGGGAGCCCGGGCTCGGACGCGCCGCGAGGCGGAAGGCCGCGGCCGCCGCCGCCGCCGCGGCCGCGGCGGCGGCCGCGGCGGCGGAGGCGGCGGCGAAGGAGGCCGCCGCCGCGCCGTCGCCGGCGGCGGCGCGATCCGCGCCGGCGGATGCGTCACCGGAAGCGACGACACCGGAAGCGGCGCCCGCGAAGACGACGAACGCGGGGTCGACGCCGTTCCAACCGAACGCGCGCGGCGCGGCGCGCGACGACGACGAGACCACGCCAAAGGTGGTGAACGTCACGGGGAAGAAGCCCGGGACGCCGTACGCGCGGGGCGTGCCCGCGGACGACGACGACGACGACGACGACGACGAAGGCGACACGGAGGAGATCCCGTCGTTCAACGCGACGGCCGGGAAAGCGCCGAGGAGCGAGTCCGCCGAGGACGCGGCGGCGGCGGTGGTCCAAGACGGAGAAGAAGAAGAGGAGGAGGAGCCTGAGATGAGCGAGGAAGAGGCGGCGAACGCGGCGGCGGCGGCGGACGCGATGCGCGCCAACGAAGCCGCGGCGGCGGCGGCGGCGGCCGCAGCGGGCGGGACGACGCGGCCGACCGGTCGCGTCACGCGCGGGAGCCGCCGGACGGCGCCGTCGAGGTACGGCGAGTTCATGGCCTGGGATTCGGTCAAACCGGGCGTCGTCACGCCCGGGCAGCCGCTCAAGAACGCGAAAGCGAACGGCGGCGGCGGTGGAGGCAGCGGCGGCCGCGTCGGCGGCGACGGCGGCGAGCGCAAGGCGTCGAGCTCGGAGAAGGACTCGTCCCCCGAAGATCCGAACTCGAACCCCCCTAGCTGGAAAAACCCGAAAGGCGCCGGCGCCGGCGCGGACAGAGCGGTCCAGGAGGTCCACGAGCGCGTCGCGGCGTTGATGCAGATGGCCGAGGACGTCCTTCCGATCGACCAAGAGCCGCCGACGCCGGCGGGGGTCGTGAAGAAGGGACTCCGCGAGCAGCTGTCCGACTCGTGGAACAACCAAGGGTACTACGCGAAGCTCGCGGCGCAGATGATGACGCCGCCGGCGAAATCGGCGAGGCCTGCGGCCGTCCCCGCCGCCGTCTCCGCGGCCGTCCCCGCGGCGGCAGCGAAGAAACCGGCGGCGGCGACGGCGAAGAAGGTGACGATCGTCGAGGAACCCGCGGCGGCAGCGGCGGGCGCCGCGAAGCCGTCGCGCGCGGCGAGGGCGGCGTCCCGCGCGACGCTCGCGACGGCGAGCTCGCTCGCGAAGACGCGTCAGAAGTCGGGCGACGCGAATGACCCTAATAAAGCCTCGTGTAGGACGCCGGCGAAGGAGCAACGGAGGATGAGCGTCGGCAAACCGTCGGAGGCGGCGAAGACGCCGGGTCTGAAACAGAGGATCGAGTCTGGCGTACCCGGTTTTTCAAAGACGCCGGGACTGAAACAGCGGATCGAGGCGTTGGGGTCGAAGACGCCCGGCGGGACGTGGACGATGGCGAAGGACAACGCGCTGTTTAACTCCTCTCCGAGCGAGTGCGGCGACACCCCGCCGGCGTTCGGGTCGACGTGCGTCGCGCCGCCGTTCCGAGCCGCGGCGGCGGCGGCGAACGACCGAGAGACGGCGGTGTTGCGCGCGGACCTCGCGATGACGAAGAGCGATCTGGAGTCGACGAGGGAGGAGCTCGAGTCGCTCAAGGCTGACTTGGCGTTCGGTGGCAGCGAGGGCGAGTCGTGGGCCAAGATCGCGGAGTCGAGGGCGGAGCAGCTTCGCGCGAAAGAGGCGGAATGCGCGGCGCTGCGCGAGGAGATGGCCGCGCTGAAGAGAAACGCGCGGCGCGCGGTGGGCGACGTCGCCGCCGCGATGAAGGCGATGCTCGAGCAAGGCCTCGACGGCGTCGCGATGGTCGAAGCCGAGGCGCTCGAGACGCTCGCGTCGTCGTCGAAGAAATGACATACAACACATAACTCACACGCCTATTCTCACATTGGACGAACGGCGACGCGCACGATATGATGATAGAGCGAGGGTGTGATGATACAGAATATTTCACAAATACAGTCGTCGCTCGCTCCAGTCGTCGCGATCACGCGACTTCGATCGTCGTCTGGTCCGCGCGGGTCGCCGACGTCGCCGAGGAGGCGTCAGCCGCGAGGGTCGGGTCGTGCACGTGTCCGAACTCGTTCGCGCTCGCGGCGAGCCCACACGCGCGGACGTGATCGAGCAACCGCCTCAGAAAAGGATCAGAACCGACGGTCGCGCTGTCGCCCACGATCGCGACGTGCCTGCGCGCGCGCGTGAACGCGACGTTCATCCGCCGCCGGTCGGACAAAAAGCCAACCGCGCCGCGGTCGTTGCTGCGAACCGTGGACACGATGACGCACTCCGCCTCTCTCCCTTGAAACGAATCCACGCTCGCGACTTCGACGCGCTCCGCGCCGGGCGCGGCGCCCGCGTCCGCGACCGCCTGCAACTTGGCGCGAATCAACCGCACCTGCGCGGCGTACGGGCTTTGCACTTTAATATCCCTCGGCTTCACCCCCGCGCCGAGTAAACCCGCGACGTGCATCGTCACCGCGTACGCCTCGCCCTCGTTCGCGAGCGAAGACGACGACGTCGTCGCCGTCGCGGACGCGCCGCCGCCGCCGATATCGCGCTCGCTCTGCTCCGAGCACCCGGCGAGGAGTAACCCGCCGGCGGTTCTCGTGTCCAGAAGCATCAACGGCGTGGACGTCGCGGCGGTGGTCATCACCCCGGGAAGGTCTCGAAGCAGCCGGCTACTCACGACGTCCGACGCGAAGAGGTTCCCTGAGTACATCTCCCTCGACGCCCAGTCCGAGATGGCGACGTGCGAGCGGTATTGCGTCGTCAGCGCGCACCCGAGCACGCCCATGGTGAGCGTCGCGGTCGGAGCGTCACGCGCAGACCATTGCGCGGCTCCCGTCGCGTCGTCGTCTCCCGCGCCCTCGGACGACGACGTGTGTTCAAGCGCTTCCGAGCGCTCGCGGTGCGACGCGCGCGTCATCAACGGCGTCGCGAGTCCGCCCGCCGCGGCGTCGGTCGACCGCACGAGCGGCGCGAGCTGGCACGGATCGCCGACGAAGACGACGCGCTCGCTTCGCGTGATCGGGATCCACGCGCTCGGCTGAACGTCGGGGTTGAGTTGAAAGGCGTCAGTCGGAGTTGAAAGGCGCCGAGGGCGGGGATTGAAAGCGAGGGGTGGCCGGAGAGAGACGCCGGGAGAGGAAGTCCTTAAGGATCGGCGTTCACCACGCCGACGCGGTCGTATGGGGACTAGTGTAACCAGAACGCACCTCCGTCGCTTGCGCCGCCTCGTCGAGGACGCAGAGGTCGAACGCGGGGAGCTTCTGGACGTTCGACGCGCCCGCGCCGATGGACGTCGCGAGGACGACGTGCGCGTTTTGAAGCACGTCGCGCTCCGCCCTCGCGCGGACCTTGCGGCCGGATTTCGCGAGGGACCTCTGCTCGGCGCGCAGCGCGTCCAACTTCGCCGCCACCCTCTTCGCCTCTTCGGCGTCGTTACTCGCGCCGCCGCCGCCCTTCTTTATAGGCCTACGTCGTTTACTATCCCCCTGGAGCTTTTCCTGTGCGGCCCAGCCGCGTTTGGTGAGCTCGACGATCTCCCGCCGCCGCGCGCGCTCGCGCTCGAAGAACGCGGACGTCGTCTCCTCCACCCTCGAGTCCAGGCTCGACGCCGTCGCCGCGGCGCTTATCCGCTCCGGCGCGCCGAGACGAACGAAATTAATCTCCTCGTCCGGGTCGTCCAGCTCCGCGAGGCGCTCGACGAGGTTATCCACCGCGGCGTTAGACGGCGCGCACGCGAGCACCCTTTGGCCCGATCGAACGGCGGCGCGAATGATCTCGACGACCACCTTGGTCTTCCCCGTCCCGGGCGGGCCTTGGATCCACACCGCGGGCGCGCTCTCCGTCAACGCGGCGCGCACCGCGAGCCTCTGCGCGTCGTCCAGGCCGTCGTCGACGTCGTCGTCGTCGTCGTCGATCGAAGAAGAAGCAGGGTCGCTCGAAGAATCCTCGGGGTTCGAACCCTTCGAGCGACCCCGCCCATCCCGGCGTTTCAGCGGCGGGAGCGCGTCGACGTCGACGCGGCGTATTTTTTTCTTCCCCCAGTCCGCGTCGTCGGCGACGGCGGCGGCGAAGAACCCGACGACGCCGGCGTTCGCGTTCATCGCGTCCATCGCGTCGACGTCGATCGCGGACGCCTCCTCCTCCTCCGAGGCGGCGGCGGTGGTCGCCTCCGTGCTGCCCTCGTCCCCCTGGGGGGCCGTCGCGAGCGGCGGACATCGGCGGCGAGCGAACAGCGCGCGAACGATGTTCAAGCTCGGCGCGTGCGGTTTGGTCCTCGAGCGCGGGACGTTCCGCAGCGTCTTGAGCGCCGCGAGCTGCCTCTCGTACGTCACCGCGTCCGGGATCCTCACCAGCCGCAGCACTTGCCCGGCGAGGGGCTCGTCTGAGGCGGTCGCCTTGTCGATCTCGATGGTGACTTTGCCGGCCGTCGATTCGATTTTGTAGACGACGGCTTCGATGAGCGGCCGGCGCTCGTCGTTCGGATTCGAACCGTCGTTTCCTGGATTCGAACCGTCGCCGATCGCGCACGCGTCCCCGGTCACGACGACGACCGCGACGCGGTCGCCGATGCCGATCGCGGACGGCGGCAGCGCCTTCCCGTCGATCGCCCTCAGGTTGAAAAACACGCTCTTGTTCCCCGGACCGGGCGACGTCGCGACGAGCTGCAATCCCTCCATCAGCGCGCCGGTTCTTCCCACGGACGTCCCCTCGCCCACAGCCGCGAGGACGTCGTAGGGCCCCTCCGCGGTCTCGACGCAGCTCTCTTGGATCAGCTTCGCCGCGGACGCGGCCTCCGCCTCGCGCTCGAGCGCGAGCAACGCCTCCGCGTGCGACGCGAACGCGTCGACGCGCATCGCGAGCTGCTCTTTGCTGCTCTTTCGCCATCCGTCGTCGTTCTCGCGCGCGACGTCGTCGGAGCGCGATGTCGAGGCGTTCGCGCTCGCTCCCCCGCCGCGGCCGCGTCGTCCTCGTCTCCCGCGCTTCGGTTTCGGTTTCGGTTTCGATCGCTCCTCCTCTCGCGCGCCGTCCTTCAGGGGACGAGGCGTCTTCGTCGTCGTCTTCGTCTTCGTCGTCGTCGTCGTCGTCTTCGTCGTCGCGTCGGAAGACGACGACGTCTTCTCGTCGTTCTTCCCCGATCGGCGCTTCTCGCCCGACGCCGACGCCGACGCCGCGGGCGTCTTCGCGGCGTCGCCCTCGCGCTTCTTCCCGCGGTCCGTCGAACGCGTCGCGGCGTCGTCGCGGCGTCGTCGCGGCGGCTCCTTCCCGCCGCCGAGCACGCGCAGCGCGTCCGCGAACGCGTCCGTGCCGACTTCTTCGCGGAGTCCGCGCGGGACGACGACGCCGTTTGTGACGCGTCTTCTTCGCGCGCTCGTCGTCGTCGGCGGCGACGCGCGACGCGGCCGCGCCGCGCGCGGCGCCGCGACGGGCGTCCACGCGACGCGCGACGCGACGTGCATGGCGACTCCGATTCGCGGGCGGGTCGCAGTGACCCGCGCGCGTCGCGAGATCGGCCTTATCTGCTCGCGATCGAAACACGTGCTCGGACGGGACGAGCGCGAGCGACGAGCGAGAAGAACTTTTTCGCCGTCAGATCAGTCGATCTCGCGCGGACTCCGCGACGGGAAGCCTCCGATGGGCGCTTCCGGGAAGCTGTCCGGATGCTGCCAGCCCGGGAAGCCGTGCATCCACCACGGCGGCCTGAAGTCCCAAACCCTAAGCGCGGACGTCAAGCCCGAGGCGGCGGCGGGATCGGGACGAACCGGGCGAGTCGTTCTGATGGACCCGTCGCGAACGCCCGCGGCGAATCCGCTGTTCGATCCGACGGAGAACGCCAAGTACGGCGTCGACGCGACCGCGGCGCTGAAGAACGTGGACATCGACGAGCTCCAGGCGGCCGCGGACGCGGCGACCGCGCGCGAGGACGCGGCGTTCGAGGCGCTCGTGCTGGAGAAGGAGCAGAGCGGGAGGATCGCGCGCGGGGCGTCGTTCCTCACCGCGAAGTTCGCGCTGCAGTCGGACCCGAGGTTTAAAGCGGCGAAGCGGCGCGCTGAGGCGCTGTACAAGGCGTTCGTCGCGCGGCGGAGGAGAGAGGAGGAGGAGGAGGCGCGCGCGGCGGCGGTGGCGGTGGCGGCGGCGTCGGCGGCAGAGGAGGAAGAGGCGCCGGAGGAGATTCCGTGCGAGTACGACGCGACGTTCACGGACGACGACGAAGAAGAAGCACCGGACGCCAAACGTCCTCGCGTCGACGACGAAGCCGACAGTGGACCCGAGTGAGCGAATCTCGTTAGTCTTACAAATCACCCTTAGCTATCTAGCTAGCCGTTTCTGATCGTACACCGGGCGGGGATGAGACGAATCCGAGCGAGCGAGCGGCGCGGCGCGGCGCATCTCGTCGGTCAGTCGTCTCATCGTCAGTCGAAGACGCGGCACTCGTCCGCGGAGGGATCGTCGTCGCAAAACGCGTCCATGTTTCCCTCGAAGTTGTCCTCGCCGTCGCCGCCCTCGTCCCGGTTCGACACGACGTTGTTGTTCTTGCTGCTCCACGCCGGCTCCTCGAGCGTCTCCCCGCGCGCGGCCGCGGCCTCGACGCGCAGGCGATACGCGCTCTTCGCGAGCGGCTGCGCGCCGCGTGATCCGCCGCCGTCGTCGGACTCAGACTCCTCCGTCTCCCAGTATCCGTCGATCATCCACTCCGCGCTGTCGGGACTCGCGTACTGATTATCCCAGCTGTTCTCGTCCAACCCTCTTCTCCCCGGGTTCGAAACCAGCCCCACGCCGTCGCCGCCGGACGACTCGCGCTCCCAGTCGTTCCACCGCGCGTCGTACGCATCCGCCGCCTCGTTTTCATCGTCGTCGGAAGTCTCCGCGATTATGTTCTGAAGCGAGACGGGCAGGTCGCTGTACTCGTCGTACAGCTGTATCCGCGTGATGATCTCCTCGGGGTACTCGCTTATCGCCTTCTTCGCGTCGCAGCTCGGCGCGATCTCCTCAAGGCGTCGCTTCGCCGCGTTGACTTCCGCGCGCACGTCCTCGCACAGGAGGAGCCGCGGCGCGCGCTCAATGACGCGCGTCACGTCGCGGCAGTGATCGCTCGAGCAGAGGAGGTCCTGGAGGTCTAAGATGCTTCTCGACGCGCGCACGAAGTCGATGCCGTCCGCGACGATGCCGGGCTCGCGCTGGATCATGATCGGGACGTGCGCGTCCGGGAGGAGCGCGCGGAGTTTCTTCGCGCCCGCCGCGACCGTCTCCGGCTTGGCGAACGCGGGGATCTCTCGCCCGAGCCTCACCATCCACACGATGTCGTTGTCGCGGATGCGGTGGCGCGCGTGCTCCTCGTTCCAGAGACGCCAGAACTTGACCATCTCTCGCTCCCACTCCTCGAAGAACTCGCCTCCCATGGTGTACGGATCGTCGTCCTCGTCCGCCCCGGCGGCGTCGCCGCCCGACGCTCGGCGCGCGACGAGACGAAGATGATGGAGATATTTTTTTTTTCTCTCCGCGACGACGTTTGAACGCCCTTTAGAGGCGACGCCCCGCGGCCGAGACGCCCCGCGGTCGCGCGCCCCGCGCGCGGACGCGATCGCGACGCGCGCGACGGGCGCGATCGCGCGTCCCGGCTGGCACGTCATCGCGTGCATCGTGCGCGGGCGGTATGCCGCCGAGGGCCGCGGATCGCCGACGGAGAGCTCTAGCTCGGTCAGGTCGCGTCTCTTTTTTTTCGCGCGAACAGAAAAAGAAAGCGATATCCGACCGGACGGGCCTCGAGATCGCACTCCTCCCCGACGCCGGCGTCGATGCGCGGCGCCGCGGTCGTCTCCATCGCGCGCGCACGCGTCGTCCCCACCTCCATCGCATCCCTCAGCGACGCGTCGCGTCGACGGCTCGCCCCGCCCCGCGTCTCCCGAGCGTCGTCGTCGTCGTCGTCGTCGTCGTCGTCGTTCTCTTCTTCCGACGAACAAACCAGAACGATGGCGACGACGACGGAACCCTCGTCGCGCGCCACCGCCGCGACGACGACGCACGTCTCCTCGTCCGAGGCGAAGCGGATCGACGAGGAGCTCATGTCCCCGAAGTACGGCTTCAGCATCGACCAGCTCATGGAGCTCGCGGGCCTGTCCGTCGCGAGCGCGATTCGCGAGACGTACCCGCCCGAGACCCACCCGCGCGTCCTCGTGATCGCCGGCCCGGGCAACAACGGCGGCGACGGCCTCGTCGCGGCGAGGCACCTGACGCACTTCGGGTACGACGTCTCCGTCTGTTACCCCAAGAGGTCGCCGGGGAAGGCGTTGTACGAAGGCCTCGTCACGCAGTGCGAGACCCTCGGGGTGACGTTCGTGAGCGCGGACGCGTTAGTTGGCGGCGGCGCGGCGCCGCCGCCGCCGCTGAGAGAGACGCACGACGTCGCGGTCGACGCGATGTTCGGTTTCAGCTTCGCCGGCGCGCCTCGCGCGCCGTTCGACGCGCTCCTCGCGCTGCTGCACCAGCGCGCGTCGCCGCCGCCGATCGTCGCGGTGGACATCCCGTCCGGGTGGGACGTCGACGACGGCGACGTATTCGGCGACGGGATGCGGCCGGAGACGTTGGTCTCGCTGACGGCGCCGAAGATTGGCGCGACGGCGTTCGCGGGCGCGCATCATTTTCTCGGCGGGCGGTTCGTGCCGCCGCGGATGAAGGAGGAGTTCGGGTTGCGCGCGCCGGAGTACGAGGGCGCGAAGCAGTGCGTGAGGATAGCGTAGCGGTGGTGCCTTGGTAGGATACGGTGCGGTACAGTAGTAGGAACGCGCGTCGAATGGATGCTACGTTTCCGTATCGCTACTCTTTCGTTTCGTTACGTTTCGTTCTTTTCAAACGTCGCCGCCGCCGCCGACGGACGACGACGACGACGACGACGACGACGACGGCGGCGGCGGCCGTTCGCTCTCCACGACGTCGAAGTACATGAAGTCCTTCAGAAACCGCATCGTCCCTTCCCCCCCCGGCGTGTGCGACGGCCCGTTCACGATGGCGTCCGCCACGCGTAAGCTCCACTCGTCCGTCACCTTACCCCACACCGTGTGCCCCGTCCCCCAGTGCGTCGCGGGTCGGTCGCCGAGGTAGACGAAGAAGTCCGGGCCGGCGCCCTCGCCGGCCCAGCCGATCTCGCCGCGTTCCATCACCTTCGGCCCGCGCTTCGTCTCTTCGTTCGGCCTCACCGAGAAGCTCTTCAGCGTGCCTTGCAACAGAAACCCGGGCTCCGCGCGATAGAGGTGGCAGCTGTTCTCGCACGAGCCGCGTTCGCGAGCGAGCCGCGCGACGTGCGCGACCGACGCCGCGTGCCAGCCCGGCATGAGCTCGATCTCGATCCGGCCCGCGGGGGTATCGAGCGCGACCGCGCCGGGGACGACGACGTCTCCGCCGCTGCCGGTTCGATCCCCGCCGCCGCCGCCGGCTCCCGCGCCGGGGCTGGCGCCGGCGTCGTAATCTTTCATCAGCGCGCCCGACGTCCACCCGACGTCCTCGCCCTCCGCGCGCACGACCGGATGCTTCGGGTCGTGCGTGTGCTTCAGCCAGCACTTCATCCCCTCCGGCGTCCCGCGTCTGCCCTCGCCGCCGAACACGTAGAGGTTGCATCCTTTCGTCTTCGCGCACCGAATGCAGCACTCGGTGGGGGTTCTGATGATGTTTCCGGGCGCGGCCGCCGCGCTGACGTCCGGCGTCGCGACGACGTCGCCCCCGTACTCCACGTTCCACATGTCGTCCGCGGCGCCGCACATCAAGAACGCCGGGTCGCGGGGACGGCCGCGCGCGTCGAGGTTCGGATTTTTGTTGACGCCGCCGAGACCGCCGCCCGCGGGGCGCGCGATGTTGGCCGATCGCGCCGCGGATTCGCGCCCCGCGTCGAACATCGCGGCCACCTCGTGGTGCTCCCTCGCGCGCGTGTACGTCATTCGCGCGAGGATCAACACCATGGTGATCGCGGTGACGAGCGAGCAGAGGAGGCACACCGCGGGGCCTCTCGCCTCGCGCGACGTCCGAAGACGCCGGCTGTGCCGGGGACCGCGCGCGTGGGGGTGCATGACGATCTGGCGGCGTCATCGCGCGCATTTTTTTTTTCTGCGACGCGACGCGACTTCTGGAAACTTCGGTGAGGGTGTCCACATGAACACCCTTCGTCGTCCGCCGCGGCATTCCGCGCGCGCGACCCGCGACATGACGGATCAGGGCGGCGAACCGAGACCGGAATCGCCCTTGCAGCGCATGCCGTCGCTCGCGGCGTGGAACGGCGAGGAGGCGCGCGCGGCCCCCGCGGCCGCCGCGGACGCGCCCGAGCGCGAGGGGGGGAAACTTCCAGGTTCGGCGATCGAGCAACACCCACGCGGCGCGGCGGATCGCGCGACGGGCGCGGACGCGAGCGAAGGCGTGCGGACCGCCGACGCGACCACCGCGGTCACCGCGGAACCGCCGTCGATCGCGGAAAGAGCGACCGTCGCGCCGTCTCGCGAGCGCGCCGAGGCTGGGGTCGTAGGGGTTCCCGCCGGCGTCGGTGATGAAAATCCAGATCTCGTCGACGACGTCGCCGGCGCGCGCGCGAACGCGCCGGGCGTCGTCGCATCCGACTACGCGGGCGTGTTCGCCGGCGCGCGACGGCCCGCGGACGGGGAGAAGAAGCGCACGACGCTGAAGGAGACCCTGGGAAGCGCGTCGTCGTCGCTCGTCGCGCGCCACGACGGATCGGCGGCGGCGGACGACCCTTCGGCACCCGCGGCACCCTCGGCCGCGACGCACGGCGTCGTACACCCCCCGAGCCAGCTGCAGCAGCAGCAGCAGAATCGCGGTCGAGGTCATCAGCATCTCACCTCCGTCGGAGACCTGGACGCGGGCGCGATCGCCGCGGCCGCGGGCGCCGCCGCCGGCGCGGCGTCCGCGCGCGAGAACCTCGCGGCGTACGCCGCCGCGGCCGCCGCGAGCGGCGGCCTCGGCAGCCTCGGCAGCCTCGGCCTCGACGGCGGCGGCGGCGCGGGCATCGGCGTCGGCGCGACGGCGGCGAGAAAAAACGCAAACGCCGCGTTTTTCGCGGCAGCGAACGCGGCGAACATCGTCGCCGCGAACGCCGCGACCGCGGCGGCGTCGTTCGCGTCCCACACCGCCCAGGGCATCCATAAACCAGGGCTATCGGCCGCGGGTGCGGGTAACATGTCCGCGGGGGGCCCGGGGTCCTCCATCGCCGGCTTGGGCGCCGCGGAGATGATGGCCGCCATGGGCGCGGCGGCGCAAAACGGCGGGCGCGTTCTATCTCACACTGGTTCCCATACGACCTCGTCGGCGTTGTGAACGCCGATCCTTAAGGACTTTTGCCACCGTCTCTCTCCGCCCACACCTCGGTTTCAATCCCGACACACCTCGACACCTTTCAACTCCGCTTCTGACGCCTTTCAACTCCACCCCGACGTTCGCTCGTATGGACAATTACTCTCAGCCTCAACCCCGCGGAGCTCATGGCGGCGCTCGGCGTCGGCGGTCAAAACGCGCTCGCGCAACTCGCCGCGAGCCTCGGGCGGCAAGCGCTCGAGCAGAATTTCGGGCTCGAGGAGCGCGTGAATCGCGAGCTCGTGAACGAGGAAGTGCGGCTGCGGGACGTCGTCCACGCCGCGCAGCTCGCGGAGCTTCAGGCGCACCGCGTGGCCGAGGCGACGCTCATTGCGGCGCGCGACGACGAGCAGGCCGCGCTCGTCGCGCTGCTCAAGCCCGAGCTCGCGTCGTACGCGGCCAAGGCGAGAGCGGCGGAGCTGTCGCTGCAGAAACATCGCGCGGTGATGAGCGAGATCGAGAGCAGGGGGCTCGGGACCCGATCGGCGGCGGCGGCGGCGGCGGCGGACCCGGGGGCGCCCGCGGCGGCGGCGGCGGCGGCGGCGGCGGAGCGGGGGCACGCGGCGACGCTGAAGGAGCAGCTCGCCGCGTTCGAGGCGATGGGCGGCGATCGCGAGACGGTCATTCATCACGGGGGGTCAGCAGCGCAGTCTCAGTCTGCGGCGCTTTCGGCGGGTGCGGCGAACGACCACGTCGCCGCCACCGTGAGGGCGCGATTGGCCGCGGCGGCGTGGACTCCCGGCGGCGCCAGCCTCCACGGCCTCGGCGGGGCTGGGAACCTTTCAGGGCGCGTCCAGGGCGCGAACGACGCGATGAAACAGGCGGCGGCGCACGCGGCGGCGGCGCACCACGCTGCCACGGCCGCGGCGGCGGAGGCGGCGGCGCCCGGGGGCCTCCACGACATCCCCGTATCCGGTTACGTGGACGCGCAAGCGAGAAAGAAGGAACAAGACGCGATGAAGAGACGCGCCAACGACAGGGCGCGCGAGGAACGGCTCAAGTCCGAGCTCGCCGCGGAGGAGGCGGCGCGCTTGAAACGCAAAGCCGACACCGCGGCGAGGAGGAACGCCAAGTACAACGCGGACGGCAACGTCGTCGCGGACGACTACGACGGGTGGTCCGCGGCGAAGATGCGAAAGCGATTCAAGCCGGACGCGTGCGACGACGCGGACGCGGCGTCTGCGGCGGCGTCGTCGTGGGACGGGAAGAACGACTGGCGGATCACCGCGGAGGAGGTTCTCACGCGGCTTCTCAACGCGGACGAGGACGAGATCTTCCACAAGCCCGTGGATATCGTCGCGCTGAACATCCCGACGTACCCGGACGTCATCGCGACCCCGATGGACTTGGGGAC
>NW_003315891.1:0-755 GCF_000151265.4 Micromonas pusilla CCMP1545 | reverse complement strand
GGTCCGACGAGACCGTGAGCGCGATTCATCGAACGACGCGGCTCACGAATGGCGCGCACGTCGCCGTCGTCCCCATGAGGGTGTCCCCGCGGTCCGAGCACGTCGTCGGGCGAGGACGCTGGATCCAAGGGACGAACAAGGTCGCGTGCGGGTTACGGAGGGAGGTTGGGCGGGGAGGCGAACGCGCGCACGGCGCGTTGGCGAAGGCGCACGCGAAGCCCTTCTTCTTTTACGGCGGCGGCGAGGAGGCGATGAAACATTCGCGGCCGCTCGGCGGCGCGGCGCCGCCGGGGCTCGGGCTCGGCTGGCTCGACGTCTCTTCCGACGAGGACGGCGCGCTGCACTCGGAGATCGCCGCGGACGAGGTGAACGACGCGCTCGTGAAGTACGCGTCGCTCGCGCGGCTCGCGGAGGCGGGGTCGGGGATGAAGGGCGTCGGTCGATACGCGGGGACGCGCGGGTACAGCGAGTAGTTTTGTCGTCGATGATTTAACAACCAGGGACCAGGATTTAGGGTTTAGGGTTTAGGGTTTAGGGTTTAGGGTTTAGGGTTTAGGGTTTAGGGGTTTAGGGTTTAGGGTTTAGGGTTTAGGGTTTAGGGTTTAGGGTTTAGGGTTTAGGGTTTAGGGTTTAGGGTTTAGGGTTTAGGGTTTAGGGTTTAGGGTTTAGGGTTTAGGGTTTAGGGTTTAGGGTTTAGGGTTTAGGGTTTAGGGTTTAGGGTTTAGGGTTTAGGGTTTAGGGTTTAGGGTTTAGGG
>NW_003315892.1:951698-952308 GCF_000151265.4 Micromonas pusilla CCMP1545 | reverse complement strand
CCCTAAACCCTAAACCCTAAACCCTAAACCCTAAACCCTAAACCCTAGAACCCTAAACCCTAAACCCTAAACCCTAAACCCTAAACCCTAAACCCTAAACCCTAAACCCTAAACCCTAAACCCTAAACCCTAAACCCTAAACCCTAAACCCTAAACCCTAAACCCTAAACCCTAAACCCTAAACCCTAAACCCTAAACCCTAAACCCTAAACCCTAAACCCTAAACCCTAAACCCTAAACCCTAAACCCTAAACCCTAAACCCTAAACCCTAAACCCTAAACCCTAAACCCTAAACCCTAAACCCTAAACCCTAAACCCCTAAACCCTAAACCCTAAACCCCTAAACCCTAAACCCTAAACCCTCGTGAACCGCTATTACTATCCTCGCCACGACACGGTCTCTACTGCTAAAGCTAAAACTCGAACACGCACCCGCGGCCCCTCCGCTCGCGTCGTGTGCACCCGCCCCCTATCGTCTCCACCTCCTCCTCTTCCTCCTCCTCCTACCCCCCACCGCCGCTCCCCCCCGTCGTCGGCGTCGACATCATCGCCTCTGCGATCCGCTCCCGAAACTCCGGCACGAGGCGCTTAGTCATGGCGTCGAACAAC
>NW_003315892.1:835993-944733 GCF_000151265.4 Micromonas pusilla CCMP1545 | reverse complement strand
GCACGAGCTCGAGCAGACGCGCGTACCTCGGGTCCCCGCGGAGGTTGTCGCGCGCGTTCGCGACCTTCCAGAGCGTGTTCACCGCGGTCGCGACGTGGATGAAATCGAGACGCTCTCCTCCGGCGGCGACGATGGACAGAATCGCGTCCGCGCTCCTCGCCGCCTTCAGCTCCGAGTTCACCCGCTGGGGAATGAACGGCGTCCCGGGCGCCCGCCCGCCCCCTCCGCGCCCTCCGCCGTACCCGCCGCCCGCCGGGCGACGCGCGCCCGCGGCCGCGAACCCGCGCCACGACGCGACGCACGGCGACGCGCGAACGGTGCGCCAGGACGTCGACGGCGCGTCCTCCGATGTCAAATCGCGCGTCGTCGTCGTCGCGAGCGCGCGCCTCGCGGCGGCGGCGGCGTCGCGCGCGACGGTCGCAAGTGCCTCGACGCCATCGCCGCGAAGGTAGCGAAGAAACGCCCGCGACGCCGTCGACGACGAACCCGCCGCCGCGGCGTGTCGACGCATCGCCGCGTGCGAGTGGGCGCGAGGGCGAATGACGACGAACGACGCGAGTTTCATCAGCAGAGCAGAGGACGAATGAAATAAGACATCGAAAGGCACGTCGAACTACTACAGAAACCATCGCGTCTCCTCCGCCCTATCATCATCACGCGCACGGCTTCCGCGCGACGATCGTCCGGTGCCGCGGCGAACTCGGCAGCGTCTCCACGCGCGCCTCGAACCCGGCGGCTCGAACGACGTCCTGCACGTCCAAACTCGCGTACTGCTCCAAGTACGGCTCCGTGCTTTTAAACGCCGTGAACGCGAAGACGTTGTTCGCGATCCGCTCGAACGCGGGCGCGGTCGGGTCCATGTCCATCATCGTGAAGTACCCGCCCGGTCGCAGCGCCCTGAACGCGTCGGCGATCACCGCCGCCGCCGCGTCGGACGGGAGCTCGTGGAACACGAGGCACGAGCTCACGAGGTCGACGGAGCCGTCCTCGAACGGCAGCCGCTCCCCCGCGGCGTGCGCGAACGAAACCTTATTCCCGCCGTGGTCGTCGCCGCCGTCGCCGTCGACGTCGACCCCGATCCCGACCCCCCACCCCGGGGGGTCGCCGTCGCGTCGCGTCGCAAGCGCGTGACGCGCGACGGCGATGAAATGCGGCGACAGATCGATCCCGACCACGCGCGTCGCGTCCGGGAACGCGCGCACCAGCTCCCGCGTGCTCAGCCCGGACGAGCACCCGACGTCGACGATCGTGCGAATACTATTCGCGCGAACGTCCGGCCCGCCGATCGCGTTCATCCCTAACGCCTGCGCATCGTGGTACCCGCGTCGGAGCATCTCGTCGCCGTTCGCGTCGAGCGTCTTCCCGTCGTCCGAGAACGTCACCGCGTGCACCGCGACCGCGGCGACCTCGACCTCGTGCGCGGGGGCCCAGCCCAGGTTGCCTTCCGGGTACGCGTGGAAGGACGTCTTGTAGTACGCCGGCGTGCTCGCGAGGACGGCGTCGTCCGTCGCGTCCGCGAGCGCTTTCTCCCAGTCCGTCGCGCATCGGAGCGACTCGACCTCGCGCTGCCAGTCAACGCCGAGGTCGCCCGCGCGCTTGATCATCTTCTCCTTCGCGCCCTTGCTCGCGGCCTCCCACAGCGGCGGGAACTTCAGGACCGCGCCGACGATCTCCGCGGCGATGGACGTCTTGTTCGCGGTCGACGACGGAGGCTGGACCGCGCGCGCGATGGTCGATCCGCCGCGTCGAGACGACGACGACGACGACGTCGCGGTCGACGACGACCGCCCGGTCGACGGCGCGGCGGCGGAGACGACGCGCGCCGTCGACGACATCGGAGGGGGCGTCGGAGGGGGCGTCGCGTCCCGAGGTGGGGAGGAGGCGTCGCGTCCGCGCGACGGGGCGGGGCGCGGCGGAGTGGCGGCGGATAACGGCCGACGACGACTGCTGGACACACAGCTGGCGGAGCGGCGCGGCGCCCGGGGAAATCAGATTCGCGATCCGGAGATCTCAGTTCTCTCGCGTCAGAGCGCGCCTCCGCGCACGCGTTCGACCGCGTCGCGTCGTCGTTTTCCAACAGAGAGTTTGATTTTTATTCAAAGAATTTATTTGCAAGGAACCACCCACGAGACTAACGTCGTCGTCCGTCGGGGGGGACCGTCGTCGTACAGTATGATATCGCAGTGCGGCACCAACTCGCAGATGTGCGGCACCCTTGACACATCGCCGCTCTTTTCTTCTCGCTCCTCCTCCTCCCGTTCCGCCTCCTCAAAACTTCTCCCAATTTTTACTCGTCGTCATCGTCGTCATCATCACTGGACGTCGATCTTCACGGCGTCCGGACCGGCCTCGTCCTCGGGGTCCTTGAAGTCCGCGAGCTCTTCGTACTTGATGAACTGGCCGGCGATCTTCTTGTAAATCTCGCACCCGACCAAGCACGCGAGCGACCCCATGACCGCGAGGAACCAGCCGAAACCGTGAATCTCGTACACGTACAACCCCAGCACGGACTCGTTCAAACCGGGGCAGAAGAGCGCGAAGTACAACGCGAGCTGCGCGAAGATGATCGCCTTGTTCATCGTCATGTTGCTGAACGGCTTGACCCACACGCCGTTTTCGAAACTCCGCGAGCAGTACGCGCGGAAGTTCTCCGCGTACACGAGCGCGATGAACGCCGTCGTCCTCGCGCGGCGAATGGACGTCGTGATGCATCGCTTGCAGTCATCCGTCGTGCAGTCCAACTTGAGCGAAGGCGTCATCGCGCCCGTGGAGGGCCAGATGCTGCACGACGACCGCGACGTGTCCGTGATGTCGTCCGTGAGGAAGGCGCCCGCGTACGCGTGAAGCGCGATGAGGTAGGTGCAGAAGATGCACACGGTGAGGATCATCCCGTTGATGACGATGCCGCGCCACATCCACATCTGGACGACGGGCTGCGTCTTCGGGCGCGGCGAGCGCTTCATCGTGAGGTCCTCTCCGGGCTCGAACCCGAGCGCGATCGACGGCGGGAGGTCCGTGACGAGGATGAGGAACAGAATCTGCAGAGGCTGACGCATCACCGGGATGGACGACACGATGCAGAGGAAGATTTGCACAACCTCGGCGAAATGCACGGACATGATAAACGCGACAAACTTTTGGATGCCGGCGTAGATGATGCGTCCCTTCTCGATCGCCTTGACGATGGAGCAGAAGTTGTCGTCCGTGAGGATCATGTCGGACGCGCCCTTCGCGACTTCGGTGCCCTCCAGGCCCATCGCGACGCCGATGTCCGCGCGTTGGAGCGCCGGCGCGTCGTTCACGCCGTCGCCCGTCATCGCGCACACCCAGCCCTGACGCTGCAGCGACTTGACAATCTCGAGCTTGTCCTCGGGCTTCGCGCGCGCGAAAACCGACGTCGTGCGCGTGAGCGCGTCGATCTTATCGCTCGAGGCGTACTCCGTGTCCTTCTCCGGTCGAAGCGCTTTGCAGTCGGTCGCTTCGCCGTTGTCCTCCGTAAACGTCTTCGCGTTGAGGATGCCGATGTTCTTCGCGATGGCGATCGCCGTCTTGAGGTAATCGCCGGTGATCATGACGACCCTCACGCCCGCCACCTTGGACGTCCTGACCGCGTCCTTGACGCCGTCTCTCTCCGGGTCGATGCTCGCGCAGAGACCGCAGAACGTGAGATCGTTCACGAGCTTCGCGAACTTGACGTCCGTGTCTTGCTCCGAGTCAAACGGGAGCTTCCCGCCGACGTTCTTCGTCGCGACTGCGAGGACGCGAAGCGCTTGCTCGGAGAGATCGTCCACGGTGGACATGATCTTCTTCTTGACGGCGTCGTCCAGCGGTTTAACGGAGCCGTCCGCGGTGATGTACTTGGTGCACTTTTCCATGATGTAGTTGGGCGCGCCCTTGACGTGCGCCGTCTGCTCGCCAATTTTGGCGACGTGCGCGAGTGGGGTTTGCTTGACCGTCTTCGTGACCGTGACCATCATCTTGCGCGAGGACGAGAACGGAATCTCCGCGGTGCGCTCGAGCGCGTCCTCGAGGTCCTCGAGCTTGATGCCAACCTTTTGGCCGGCGACGACGAGCGGCGCCTCGGACGAGTTCCCGCGCGGCGTCCACTTGGACGTCCCCGTCTCGACGTCCGTCTCGAGCTTGAGCGACGTGTTCGAGCACAGGACCGCGCTGCCGAGGGTCGCCTGGATCGGCGCGTCGTTGGACGCGTCCGTGCCGTTGGACGTGGTGATCTTCCCGACCGTGGGGTCGAACCCTTTGCCGGTGACGGTGTAATCGACGCCGCCGGCGTGCATCGCGACGAGCGTCATCTTTCCCTCGGTGAGCGTCCCCGTCTTGTCCGTGCAGATGATGGACGCGGAGCCGAGCGTCTCGACCGCGGCGATCTTCCTCACGAGAACGTTCTCCTTGACCATCTCCGCGCACCCGGACGTGAGCGCGATCGTGACGCACAGCGGGAGCCCTTCCGGGATGGCCGCCACGGTGAGCGTCACGGCGACGAGAATCATGAAGAGCCACGACGGCGTGTCCTGGTCCTCCGGGTCCTTCGTGTTCAGCGACACGCCGACGATGAACACGACGGTGCACACCGCGATGGCCATGTATCCGAGCTTCACCGCGAGCTTCTCCAGGTTCTCCTGCAGAGGCGACTGCCCCGACTTGGTGTCCGGGAGGCACGGTTCCTTCTTCTTCTTCGGTTTAGGCGCCGCGCCCGACGCGATCTCTTCCTCCGTCGGCTCGGGGCCCTTGTCGTCGTCGCCGGTCGCGTTGAGAAGCGCCGCGATCGTGCCGACGCGCGTGCGCATGCCGGTCGCGACGACCAGGCCGAGGCACGCGCCCGCTTTCACGTTGCACGACGAGAACGCCATGTTATCCGCGGTGAGCTTCTCCGGATGCCCCGGAACGCGCGGCTTCACCTTGGTGGACTTGGCCACATCCTCGGGCTCGCCCGTGAGGAGCATCTCGTTCACGCGCAGGTCGTTCGCGGTGATGCAGCGGACGTCCGCGGGGACAACGTCGCCGGTGCCGAGCTTGACGAGGTCGCCGCGGACGATGTCGCTGGACTCGACCCTGATCTCTTCTCCGTCGCGGATCAACGTCGAGATTGGCGCCTGAAGCGAGGAGAGCGCCTCGAGGGCGTCGTTCGCGTTGTTCTCCGCCTTGGCCGCGATCGAGGCGTTGATGAAGACGATGATCGTGATCGCGATGGAGTCGATGTACGACAGGAACTGGTCCTTGTCGTCGCCCGTGGCCTTGATCGCCGCGGACGCGACGACCGCGCCCATGAGCAGGTACATGATGACGGAGTTGAGCTGAATGAGGAACAGCACGAGCAGGGAGACGCGCGGCGGCTTCTCGAGCTCGTTCGGGCCGTCCTCGAGGAGTCGTTTCGCGGCCTCCGCGGCGGTCAGGCCCTTGACCTTGTCCGTCTGCATCTCAGCGATGACGTCATCGATGTCCTTCTCGTGGATCTTGAGCTCCTCGGGAGGGGCCGCCATGATGCCGTACGTACCTTTGATGATCAGGGGTGGTAGGGCGATCGATCAGCGGCGAGCCCTTTTCGGAGCCGCGCCTTCTCTCGCGAGTGGTGGAAAGTCGCGAAAGTTCCCCGAGCGGACGCGCGTCGAGATGCGAGTCTCGATCGACCTGAAAGCGGTCGGCGCGTCGGCGGCGGGTTGGACTTCGTCGCCACGCGCGCGCGGTCGACTTGTACCCGCCGCAATCGGCGGACGCGGCGGGAAAGGAACATTTACTTTTTCTGCAGTTGGGGCGCGCCGCAGCCGCGAGAGCCCGAAGGGACGCGCCGCCGCAGCCGCGGATCACAAGTCGCCGCTGACCACATTTTCAGTCTCCTACGCGCGTTTTCGCGTGACTGAAACGCGTACGAAATCGTACGGTAAAAACTACTCAGCGATCTCGAAATCTCGGTGCCCCTTCAGGTCCCTTCGCACCCGAGATCCGTCGGTTCGCTGGTGTCGAAAGTCCATCTCACTTTCTCACGTGTCTACTTTTTTGGCCGACAAAAAGCTAGGCCCTAAAAAGCCGATCGATCGAGTCGCCCCTCTCGCCGCGCCTCTCCCTCGCCGCTCGCCGCCGTCTGATCGTCTATCGCGTCTCCCGCGCCCGCGTCGTCTTCTCCCCGTACCCGCCCCCGCCCGGGGTGCGTATCGTCAGCACGTCCCCCGCGCACACCGTCACCGTGTTCTTTCCGCCGATATCCTTTTCCTCGCCGCCGTCGCCGCCGCCGCCGTCGTCCTTCCTCCTCCTCGTCAGCGTGTTCAGACCCTTCGCGCCGTCGCCGCCGCCTCGCGCGCCGCGCGGGGCGAACACCCTTCGCTCGGTCAAGACGGACACGGTCACCGGCGCGAGAAACTCGATCGCGCGCTCGATCCCGTCGCCGCCTTTTCGCGCGCCGTCGCCGCCGCTGCCGTTGCGAATCGCGAATCGCCGCACCACCACCGGGTACCGCCGCTCCATGATCTCCGGGTCCGTGATCCGCGTGTTCGTCATGTGGCACTGCACCGCTGACGCGCCGTCCCACGTCGGGCCAGCCCCGGCGCCGCCGCCGATCGTCTCGTAGTATCCGAACGTGTCGTCCCCGAACGTCAAGTTGTTCATGCACCCCTGAGGGTCGTTTGATTGGTGGGTGATGTGGCGGGAAGTGATGTGATTGGTTAGTTATTTGATGACGTGGATGTTTCATTGGACGAGAGCGACGGAGAGACACGCCGGGAGATGAAGTCCTTAAGAAACGGCGTTCACCACGCCGACGCGGTCGTATGGGGACCAGTGTAAATATAAACGCACCTGACTGTTCGCGCACGCCTCGAACGCGGCGAAGCACACGTCCGTGACGCGCTGGGACGTGAGGACGTTCCCGCCGACGACCGCGGCGCCGTCGTTCGGGGACAGGAACGTCCCGTCCGGGACGACGATCGTGATCGGGGATAAGCAGCCCTGGTTCAGAGGGATTTCCTGGTTCACGAGGCACCGGACGCAGTAAATCACCGCCGCCGTCGTCACCGCGGGCGGCGCGTTCCAGTTCCCGCGCACCTCGTCGGAGGTCCCGGTGAAGTCGAACACCGCGCTGCCGTCGCGCGTGTCGAGCGTCAGCGTCAGCTTCACGACGCTTCCGTCGTCCATCTTGTCCTCCGCGGTGAGCGACACGCGGTGTTCGGGGTCGGACGCGTCCGACGCGGTCGGACGCTCGCGCTTTAGCCTCGACGCGTACTCCCTCACCGTGTCCCTCACCGCGAGCTCCGCGTTGTCCTGGACGTGGCGCATGTACGCCTGGACTTTGCACAAACCGTGCTCGTCGATGAGCTCGTCGATGAGCGCGATACCGCGCTGGTTCGCCGCGACTTGCGCGGCGAGGTCGCTGAGGTTGTCGCGTAGTTTTCGCGTCCCGGGGCTGCCGTCCGGGGGCTTCGTGAGCAGCGCGGTGATCCCCTCCTCCATGAAAACGCCGCCCTCGACGAGTTTGAACGTCTTGATCGCCGCGCCCTCGTCCGCGAGCGTTCTCGAGAACGGCGGCATCGACCCGGGGGTCATCCCGCCGACGTCGGCGTGGTGCCCCCGCGACGCGACCAAAAAAACGCACTCGCCGTCCCTAAACACGGGTGTGATCACGGTGATGTCCGGCAGGTGCGACCCCCCCGCGGACGGGTGGTTCGTCACGAGGACGTCCCCCGGGTTCAATCGCGAGCGTTCATCGGAGCCGTTCCACCGATCGAGCTGCCACTTCACCGTGCTGCTCATCGCGCCGAGGTGCACGGGGACGTGCGGCGCGTTGGCGACGAGGCCGCCGTCGGGGCCGAACAACGCGCAGCTGAAGTCCAGACGCTCTTTGATGTTCGTCGACGTGGACGTGCGCTGCAGCGTTCGGCCCATCTGCTCCGCGATGCCCATGAACCGGTTGTTGAATATCGACAGCTGGACCGCGTCTGGGGATTGGTATGCGTCCTCTTCTTCTTCTTCTTCTTCGGGCGTCGGTTCGTCTTTTTCTTCTTCGATCGCCGTCTCCGCGTCTTCTTCTCTCTCCGCGGTGGGCGTCGGGTGCACGTCGATAGAAAGGTCGCCGAACTCGGTCACGGACGCGACGCACCCGGGCTCGATGACGCACGTCGAGGTGCCGTTCATCACCACCGCGGGGCCTCTGATCGCGTGTTTAAACTTCAGTGCCTCCGCGAGAAACACCGGCGTCTTCGTCCACTCGAGTCCGCCTTCGAAGTACACCTCCGCGACGCTGTCCGGCTCGGGGAGCGGCTCGTCGTCCTTCGCGACGTCCACGGGCACGCGCGTGAGCAGCGACGCGCTCCCGACGCCGCGCACGCGGACGTCGTCGATGACGACGTCTCGGGAACCGGCGAGGTCGAACCCGTACTCTCGGCGGAAGCGCTCGCCGAACGCGGCGACGAAATCGAAATCGAATTCGAATTCGAAATCGAATTCGAAATCGACGCCCGCGTCGCCGCCGTCCGCGCCGTGTCGTCGCTCTCCTCCCGACGTCATGATCGCCGTGTCCGTGCCCTCGTACCGCAGGTTCAGCAGCGTCTCCGTCGCGATGTCGTCCATCGCGAAGCCCTGCGCCGCGAGTTCCGACACCACGCGCGCTCTGAGCTCGTCCGACGCTCGCCGCGCCGCTCGTCTCCCATCCTCGGACAGCGCGGACGCGGCGAACGGCCGCTGCGCCTCGGCGACGACGTCCGCGAGCCCCATGCCGTACGCGGACAAGATCCCGCAGAACCTGTGCACGAACACGCGTCGCATGCCGAGCGCGCGCGCGATAGCGCACGCGTGCTGCGGCCCCGCGCCGCCGAACGCCGCGAGCGCGTGCGCCGCGGTCTCGACGCCTTTGCTCTCCGTGATTTCGCGAATCGGCCGGCACATCGCCTCGTTCGCGACGCGCACGTACCCGAGCGCGACTTCCTCCGGGGTCAGCTTCGGCTTCGAATCGTCTTTTCCGTCGAACCCGAGCTCGAAGTTGATCGTATCCGCCTCCGCCTCGAACGCGCGTCGAACGGCATCGATATCCAGCGGCTGGTCCTCGGTCGGGCCGAATATCTTTGGAAAATACGCCGGCGACACCCTCCCCAGCAGCGCGTTGGCGTCCGTCACGGACAGCTCCTTCCCGCCCTTGCGATAACACACCGGCCCGGGCTGCGACCCGACGGATTCCGGGCCGACGCGAAACGTCCCCGATCGAAACGTCAGCTTCGACCCGCCCCCCGCGGCGACGGTCGTGATGTCCAGCTGCGGCGCCTGAATCGTCACCCCCGCGGTTCGCGTCTCAGGGTCGTTCCATACAAGCGAATGGCGGGGTGGAGTTCAAAGGCGTCAGTTGAAGTTGAAAGGCGTCGAGGGCGGGGAATGAAAGCGAGGGGTGGGCGGAGAGAGACGCCGGCAAAAGTCCTTAAGGATCGGCGTTCACCACGCGAACGGGGTCGTATGGGGACCAGTGTATAGAACGCACCTCAGTGACTTGCTCGAACCCCGTCGACGCCCCGTCGTGCCGGCTCACGTCCGTGGACGTGCCGCCCATGTCGAACCCGATGACCGGCGCGCCGTCCGCCTCCCCGGACGTCGTCCGCGCGAACCCGACGACCCCGCCCGCGGGGCCGGACAGGATCGCCTTGTACCCGCTGAACGAGCCCGCCGGGGTGAGCCCGCCGTCCGATTGCATGAACGATACGTTGACGTCTTTCAAGCCGTCGTCGAACCCGGACAGAAACGCGTCCAAGTACGTACGAATGCACGGCGTGAGGTACGCGTCCACGCTCGCGGTGTGCCCCCTCGGCACGATCTTCACCATCGGCACGAGCTCGCTCGACGTGGACACGCGCTCGAACCCCATCGATCGCGCGAGATCGCCCGCGGCGCGCTCGTGATTTGGAAACGCGTACGCGTGCATGAAAACTACCGCGAGCGACTTGATCCCGTCGTCCAGGAGCGCCTGAAGCCGCGGCCTGAGCGCCTCGAGGTCGATCGCGCGCTCGACGAGGATATCCTCGCCGGTCACGCCGGCGACGACGACGCCGCCCGCCGCGCCGTCGTCGTCCGCGGCGGCTGAAGCGGCGGAAGCGGCTTCGCGATCGCTCGCGCGAGATCTCGTGTCCAGGACGCGCGCTCTCTCGTCCACCTCCAACACCCTCTCGTACAGCCGCGACGGGCGCTCGATCTTCAGGTCGAAGATGTCCGGCCTCGCCTGGTTCCCGATCTCGAGGAGGTCTTTGAACCCGCGCGTGACGACGAGCGCGGACCGAGCGCCATCGCGCTCGAGCAGCGCGTTCGTCGCGACCGTGGTCCCCATGCGGATGAACTCGATGCGTTCCGTCGGCACCGGCGCGTCTCGCGGGATGGCGTTCCCCGTGACTTCCTCCAGGATGCGTCGTATCCCCTCCCTGGGCGCGCTCTCGTAGTTCGCCGGGTCCTCGCTCAGGAGCTTCAACGTGCGGAACGGGTTCGCGGCGTCCGGGACTTCCGCGTAGACGTCCGTGAACGTCCCGCCGCGGTCGACGCAGAAGCGAAAGTCGCGAGAGCGAGGCGGATTCGACGACGACGACGACGACGACGACGACGACGACGACGACGACGCGTCCGAGGACGACGACGCGCTCGCGCCCCGGACGACCGCCGCGCGACCGTGAGGGCGGCGGAGCCCTCGTGAGCGCGGCGCCCCGACCGGCGCGACCGCGGCGGCGGCCGCGGCGGCGGCGTGCATCGCGCGAGGGGGGGGTGGAGTGACGGGAGGATGACGGCAGAGAGACAACCAAAGCCCTACGCCCTGCTGGAACGGACCCGAGCGCGATCGACGGTCTGTTGAACCCAGATCGCTCGTCCAATCAGCGCTTTGTCGGGCGGTTCATAATTTATAAATTCCGAGATTTGCCACGTTACACAAGGACCTCGCCGGTGAACGCCGGTGATTTTCACACACTAAACGCCGATGAAAATCGGCAAGCACCATTAGCTCAGTGGTAGAGCGCGCGTTTAGTAAGCTCGAGGTCAGCAGTTCGAACCTGCTATGGTGCACACACAAATCGTTTTTTTTTGGCGTTACGCTGCAGGATCATCGTCGACACGATGCGAGGAACCTCTCCACAAATTTCCAGGTCGATCGGAGCGGTTAGGACGCGGCGGCGGCGAGGCGTGGCCTTGGAAAAAAAGAACCTCGTGCTTCTCTTTTTTTTTCCCTCGGAAAAGACGCTCCTCGCGCCGCCTCCCTCCTTCACCACTTCCACCGCGTCCCCGCACGACGGCGAGCATGGTGAGGAAACGCGGCGCGAACCAGCACACCGGACAGCCGCTCGCGGAGTGGTGCGAGGCGAACGGCGAGCGCGGCGGGAGGCTCCTCGGCGAGTTCTGCGACCCGGACACGCCCGCCGCGTCGGTCGCGAGAGCGTCCAAGTACAGGGCGCTGTGGACGTGCGCCGAGTGCGCGCACGTATGGCGCGCGAAGATGAGCGACCGCACGAAGCGCGACAAGCCGACGGGGTGTCCGAAGTGCGCGGGCAATCTGCCTCTCTCGGCGACGTACAACTTCCTCGCGTGGTGCGAGGCGAACGGCGCGCGCGGCGCGAAGCTTCTCGGGGAATACGTCGACCCCTTTTGGCCGTCGACGGCGTTCACGAAAGGGTCGAAGCGCAAGGCGCGTTGGAAGTGCGAGACGTGCGCGCACGCGTGGAACGCGATGGTGTTCAGTCGCACGAGGGAAAAGAACCCGACCGGGTGCCCGGCGTGCAACCCCGCGCTGGGAAAGCGGAATCGCGACGACGCGTAGAGAGACGACAGACAGACGGCGCGCGCGCGGACTGCGCGCGGAGAAAGAAACCGCTCGTTCAATCAATTTCGACGAAAAAAAAAGTCCGCCAGCCTATTACCTATCCGTCCTCCTTCCTCACTGCAACCCGAACCCCTCCGCGTTCGCCATCGCGACCGCCAGCCGCTCCCTGAGCTTCTCCTTCGACGCGTACTCCGGCAGCAGAAGCACGTTGAAGCACGTGTGCGCGGTCGGGAGCAGGTCCGAGTCCGGCCCCGAGCGTTGCACGATGAACGGCAGCCGCGACGTCCCGCCGCACGGCGGTCGCCCGCACCCGGTGCAAAAGAACAGTAAACGCGAGCGCTGCTCCGCGGACATGTCCTCCGCGACGATCTCCCAGAACCACGACACGCATCGCGTCTTCGCGTCGAACCCGCCTTCGTACCGCGCGACGCGTCGCAGCGCGTCCACGTCCACGACCGGGTCGCCGCCGACGAGTAGCGACAGCTCCCGCGGCGTGAACAAGTGCAACGCGGGACCGCCGCAGACGCCGTGGAACCCCGCGGCGAACGCGGCGAACGACGCGCGCACGGCGACGTCGAGCGCGTGCTTCACGTACAAGTCGACGAACTCGCGCATGTTTTTGCGCGTCACGGGGACGCGCGACCCGTTCGGTTTCATCTCCATCGATCGAACCGCGCCGGAGCGCGCGTCGACGTATTCGTACACGAAATCGCGCGACACCGCGTCCTCGACGTCCTCGTCGTCGTCGTCGCCGCCGTCGCCGCGCATCTCCAGCATCGCCTCGAGACCTCTCCCGAGGCTCGGAGAGAGCTCGCGCAGGTCGGCCAGCGTCGGCGAGAGTCCGAACAGGCGCTTGTACGCGACGTGAGGCAGGTGCACGTCCAAGGTGACGCCGTTGTAGATGGCGAGGCCGATCGCGGCGCCGACGAGGCGGCACCGCGACAGCGACGGCGCGTCGTCGGCGCCCGCGCGGAACCAAAACAGGCCGCTGTCTTCGTCCACGGTAAACACCGAAGAAGAAGAAGAAGACGAAGAGGTCGGACGGTCCGTCCCCGTGGACCGTTCTTCTTCTTCTTCTTCGGCATCCCCCGTCGTCGAGCTCTTCTCCGGTGGTAAGAAGAGCTCTCGCACGAGCAGCTGGAAGAACTCTTTCGTGACGCCGCCCTCGTCGACGCCCTCCTCCTCGACGCCGTCGGACGAGAACCGCACGCGCATCGGCTTCTTCAAATCCGCGGGCGACCGCGACGCGACCGCTCTCGTCGCGTCGCGCAACAGCCTCTCGCGGTTCACGCTGATCTCGAGGAAGCTCGCGTCGTGCGACCCGAAAGGGATCTCCCCCCCGCGGTGGCGGTCGCGCGACGCGCGCATCTCGTGCCGCTTCTGCAGATTCGCCTCGCCCTGCAACACGCGGCTCTTCGCCTCGAGGGATAAGACGCACGGAATCTGGCAGAACGACGCGAGGCCGCCGGGTCGCGCGCACCGCGGGTACCCCACGCCGGTTCTACACGCGTCAAGAAGCGTCGTCGGGTCCCGACGAGGCGGCGCGGTCGGTCTCTCCTCCGCGGCGGCGTCGCCCTCGGCCCCGTCCTCGCGCCCCGCCGCGACCTCCGCGGCGGCCCTCTCCTCCGCCTCCTCGCGCGCCACCTCCTCCTCCTCCTCCACGAGTTTGATCCATCGCATGTACTCTTCCCTCAGGTCGATCGCGTCGCTGAGCGCGTCGAGGTGATACGCGCGCTCCGGCAGCATAGCCTCGGTCCCGCGCGCCTCCGCGCCGAACGCGTTAGCCGCGTGCAGCGTCGCGACGACTTGCGCGCACGACGCGACCACCTCGTCGACGCCGCGCGCGCGTCGAGACGACGACGCCGACGCGCCGACGAGATCGTTTCGATCGCTCCGCTCGCGCTCGCGACGCCGCACCCTCCGCTCGACGCACGCGCGAATCGGATCGAGGAACTTGGACTCGTGCGTCTCCGCGCGGCGTCCGTCGCGGACGGCGAGCCACGGGACGAGGACGTCGCGAACGATCGACGGCGGCAGTTTTTTTACGACGCCGACGAGACGAGGGACGAGCGCGTCGCCGAACGCGGCGTCGCGCATCAGCGGCGACCGCCACGCGATCGTCGCCGCGCGCGTCAGCGTCAACATCTCGTCCTTACATAACGCCTCATCGGGGACGGTTACGCCGTCGAATTCATCGTCGACGCGCGTCCAATAGCGCGTCAAGGCGTCGTCGAGGTCGTCGAGCAGACGCGCGAGCGCGACGGCGAGCGCGGTCACCACCTCGGGGCGGCGGGTGCGAACCAGCGCGTCGTACGTCGCGTCGACGGAGACGATGTCGAGTGCGTCGGTGAGGTCGCGCGCCGCCTCGTCGTCGCGGTCGCGCGTCCTCACCGGCGGACGCGGCGACGCGAAGCCTTCGACGAGGAAACCCGCGGAGGAGAAGACGTCGTCGACGGCTCGCGCGAGCGCCGGCGCGAGCTCGTTCGCGGCGTCTTCGTCGTCGCCGTCGCCGTCGCCGCCGCCGCTCGCGTCCGCGACCGTCTCCGCGAGTTCGAGCAGCGGCGGGAGCGTCATCGGCCGCGACGCGACGCCGTGATCTCCTTCGTGATCTTCCGTTCTCGCCGGCCGCGCCCCACTATTCGTCGGCGCCAGCGTCGCGGTCGCGCCGTCGCCCCACGCGGCGACGAAGAGCACCTCGCGCCCGGGGGGCAGCCCGATCACGGGCGCGACGCCGCGCACGTCGACGCCGTCGCCGCCGTCGTCGTCATCGTCATAATTGGGGTGCTTCGAGGGCGCGCCGCGTCCGAGCTGCCCTCGGTCGTTCGCGCCCCACGTCACGACCGCGCCCGTCGTCGTCGACGCGACGGAGTGGCGCGCGCCGGCGGCGACGCGCGTCGCTGGCTCGCGCGTCGTCACGCCGAAATACTCGACGCGGCGCGGGGACACGACGTCCGCGACGGCGCCCTCGCCCGTGGGCCCAAACGACCCGCGTCCCCACGCGAGGACGGACCCGCCGCGCGCGATCGCGAGCGTGTGCTCGCCGCCGCACGCGATCTCGACGCACGCGATTCGCCGTAACGCGCGCACGCGCGATGGCGTATGCGCGTCGCGTCCGACGACCCCTCCTTGCCCGAGCTGCCCGCGCGCGTTTCCTCCCCACGTGTACACCGCGCCGTCCACCCCGAGCGCGGCGCTATGCGTTTTCCCAGCGGACACCTGCGTGATCCCCGCGTGCCACAGCGCGCGCACGGTGCGCGGCGCGACGGAGGACGCGTCGTCGCCGTGACCGAGGACGCCGCGCGCGCCGACTCCGAAACTATACACTTTGCCGCCGCCGGTCAGCGCGAGCGTGTGCGCGTCGCCGCACGCCACGCGCGCGAACCGGACGTCTCTGACGCCGAGCACGTACCGCGGGACCCCCGGGAAGAAGCACCCTGAGCGCTCTCCTCCGTCGCCGTCGCCGCCGTCGTCGCCGCCTCTTCCGAGTCTTCCGCCGTCGGGGTCCCCCCACGACATGAGCTCGCCCGCTCGCGTCACCGCGACCGTGTGGCTCTCGCCGCACGCGAGCGACGCGACGCGCGGCATGGCGCCGGCGCCGTGCTCGCCCGCGCGCGTCAGCCGCGTCGGGTGCACGAACCGGCCGCCGTCGTCGGGGTTTTGGTTTTGGTTTTGGTTTTGGTTTTGGTTCTCGCCGCCGCCGCCGAAGCCGAAGCCGAGCCGACCGCGCGCGTCGCGCCCGGACGTGAACACGTCCCCTCGCGTCGTCACGGCGCCGTGGTGATGCGCGTTCCCGGAGACGTGCGCGACGTCCTCGCCGTCGTACGCGAGCATCGGCCGAGGCGCGCGTCGACCGCCGCGCGACGACGACGACGACGACGACGACGACGTTTTGGTTTCCGCGTCGGCGTCCGCGGTCGTCTCTCCTCTCTCCCCATCCTCACCCTCGACGTCGTCGCCTCCGAGACTCCCCCACGCGTACACCGCGACGCACCGCTCGCGCGTCCGCCGCGCGGTCGCGTCCGCGGCCGGAGACCCGCCGCGGGAGGTGGACGCGGCGGCGCCCATCGTGAACGACGACGTCGCGGACGTGAACGCGCCGCGCGGCGGCGACGGAGGACGGTGGTGTCGATGATGATGACATCCCCGAAGACTTCCTCGCGGGAGGTACGGCGAGCGCGCGAGCGCGTCGGACGCCGCGGACGGTCGCCGACGCGCCGCGCGCGGACGCGCCGCGCGCGGCGCGTTGGACGAAGGGAGCGCGTCGCGCTCGGCGTCCATCCCGCGCGCGTCGACGCCGTCGTCGGTCTCGTCGCGCCTGAGGCGCCGTGGTCGGACTCGGACTGCCGGAAGTCCCGACGAGGGCGCTCGCCCGCTCGCTCGCCTTTAACAACCGCCCGCCGCGCCGGGGATCTCTTCCGCCGCCGTCGACCGCCCGCGCGTCGCGTCTTCTCCGTTCGCGAGGGCGTCCGCGCCCGCGGTCGACGTCCCGACGCGCGAGTCGACGACGCGCGAGGCGAGCCTCGCGCGCGCGAGCGTGCGACGCCGCGAGCGCGCGCTCGCTGGTGTGCCGCGCGAGACAAGACGTTTCGACGTGCGGACGTGTCAGTTTTCGATAACATTTTGCGGTCGGTCGGTCAATCGGTGTCTTTGCTCCAGTCACGCTCACGAGCGGCTCTTCCAAAAGCGGGCGCGACCGACTCGCGCGCGCATCAGTCGAGCACCGCGCGGAGCGACCGACGGTCGACGCGGGCGCGCTCTCGACGCGCGCGCACTTCACGGGCGACGGCGGCGGCGTGACAGAGCTGTCGCCGGAAGACGAGCGCGGCGGGGGGGCGCGCGGGCGACGCGAAGGAAAGGAAAGGAATTCATTCCACCGCGCCTTCTTCGCCTAAATTGGACGAGGCGATCGATCGGCCGAAGGGATCGCGCGCGACTAGACGAAGACGATGAGCGCGGCGGGCTCCGGCTCCGGCGCGCCGTCCCAGCGCGGCGGGGAGCGCAGCCGCGCGGCGTCGCCGCCGATGGACGCTCCGCGCGACGAGTCGGAAGAGAACCCGGATCCTTTCGCGGAGAATCCGTTCGTCATGCCGGACGACGACGAACTCGAGACCGCGCGCGAGCGCATCGAGGCGAGGAAGGCGCTCGACAAGGCGCGCGCGCAGCGCTCGTCCGTCCGCGACAAGACGACGTTCACGTCCGCGATGGGCGGCACGATGGCGGCGACGCTGCGCGCGGCGGGAGGCAAAGAGCCCGTCGTCGGACGCGTCGCCGGCGCGGGATCGCTCGTGTCGGATCCGAACGAGCCGCCGCCGCCGAGGAAGGAGAAGGAGCACCTGCACGACTTCATCGCGAAGAAGCGCGAGATCTTTCTCGTGCAGATGGCGCTGGACACGAAGCGCGCGGAGATCCGAAAGCTCGAGGAGCGCGCGTTGCAGCGCGAGGAGGCGCTCACGAAGAGCGAGAAGATGCTCGAGGACGACGCGCTTCGGTTTGACGGCTTCTTGAAAGACAACGACATGAAAGTCCAGGAGGCGATCCGAAACGGCGAGCTCGCGGCCAAGGCGAAGCACGAAAAGCTGCAGGAGATCAAGAAGCTCAACGCGAACGTGTCGATCGCGTCGTCGGAGCTCGGGAAGACGGAGGACCAGCTCAACGACTGCGCGACGTACCAGAGGTTTTTGGACGCGCTCACGCCTCCGGAGTTTTTCGCGGAGCAGGCGGCGATTCGCGCCGCGCGCAGGGAGGCGCGGCGCGCGGCGAGGCGCGAGGTTCGCGACGCGTACGCGAACGCGATTCAAAACGCGGCAGATCTCGAGGCGGACCTGCCGCGGCTCGAAGCCGCGTTGGCGACGGCGTCGCGGCTCGGACGAAAAGCGGAGGACCGCGCGAGGGCGGAGTTGGAGGCGGCGTCGGAGGCGGCGAAGACCGCGCGGGAGGCGATCCCGGAGCGATCGCCGCCGCCGACGCCGGAGTGCGACGACAGCGACGAGGAGATTCCGATGTATTACCGAGACGCGAGGGCGCTGCCGGCGTTGTACAACGAGATGGAGGAACAGAACTTGTTCCTCATTCAAAACATGCAAGAGACGGAGGAGGCGCTGGAGGAGATCCAGAACCGGGCGCGGGAGACGCGGGAGCGAATGGAGGCGGAGACGGACGCGCTGGAAGCGCAGGCGGCGGCGTTGCGAGCCGCCATCGCCGCGGAGGAGGACAAGGCGGCGGAGATTGCGCGACGCGGCGACCCGGGGAAGGGTTCGCTCGCGGGGGCCAAGCCGAGCGCGAAGAAGAAGAAATCAGACTCGGAAGGGAAAGAGAAGAAACCCGCGGGCGCGATCGCGGCCGGGTCGAACATCCCCCTGGAGAAGCTCACGGAGAAGGTCGCGGAAGTGTATCAACGCTGCGGCTTCCCGTTTGATCCGTCCATGAGCACGATTCAGATGCTCACGAACATCGAGAGCAAGCTCGAGTCCATACTCGCCGTCGCGGACAGCATGCCGAAAGACGTCGTGGAACACGCGGAGAAGGCGCAGGAGAAGGTGCGACGAAGCGCCGCGCGCCTGGAGAAGATCGCCGAGGACGAGCAGGCGGCGATCGACAAGGCGGCGAAGAGTTTGGCGCGCGCGACGGCGCCGGTGAAGAAGAAGGTGGGCAAGCCGCAGATGACGCGGTCGCTGCCGCCGAGCCGGAAGAAGAAAGAGGTGGTCGTGAACATGGACAAGGAAGAGGAGGAGCTGAAGGCGTTCTTAGCGCTGGACTTTTAATCCATCGTCCGAAGTTAGAATTTGAGCCCTCCTATCAAAGGAGGGAGAGGTGTAGTACCTTCGCAGTTCGTTGATACCCTCACACGTAACCTCCCACGACGGCGCCGCGAGAGGAACTGATGAAAACCAAAACAAAAACTCGGAGCGATCGACGACGAGAAGCCACGACAACCACGACGTCGTCGCTTTCCGTCGCGCGCCGCCGCCGCCGCCGCACGTCGACGCCCATGCGCGCGCTGCTCGCGACGTTCTCGCCCTCGCCGCTCGCGCCGCTCGCGGCGACGCCGCCGCCATCGCGTCGCCGCGCCGCCCCCCGCGCCGTCGTCGCGCGGAACTCGGAGTCGCGCGCGACGTCGCAGATACGACACCGCTCGAAGGGCGGCGCGGGCCCCAGGAACGAGCGCGACGCGCACCTCACGGAACCCCCCGTCGACGCCGCGCCGCCGAAACGCGTGGAGACCGTCGAGACCGCGCTCTCGGACGGCAAGCACGTCCTCGTCGCGCTCGACCGACGCGGCGCGCGGATGTATCGCACGACGACGAAAGCCGACGGGCGGAAGCCGACGAAGTTGACGCCGCTGGTGCGATACAACGCCTCCGAGCACGTCGACCCGTTCGACGGCGCGCCCGCGATGAAGGAGAAGACGACGAAGAAGTCCTCCTCTCGCGGCGGCGGCGCGCCGAAGAGAGCGCGCGGCGGCGAGAGAGAGAGCAGCGGCTCGTCGTCGGACGTCGGCGGCGGCGGTCCGTTGACGGAGCCGACGCTCCGCGGCGTCGTCGCCGCGTTACGGCGCGTTCTATTTTCAAACTGGTCCCCATACGACCGCGTTCGCGTGGTGCACGCCGTTCCTTGAGGACTTTTCGGACTTTTCTTCTTCCCGGCGATTCTCCGCCCACCCCTCGCTCGCTTTCAATCCCGACGCGCCGCGACGCCTTTCAACTCCACCCCTGACGCGCCCCCGAACACCGCCCCGACGTCGCTTCGCGCGGACCGTCGATCCGAAGGGAGATAGGCCCGCCGTCCGAGGTGACGATCATGATCGCCGCGCACGGCAAGGGAAAGAGCGACGGCGTGAGCGCGCTTCTGAAGCACATGGAGAAACACGCGCCGGAGTACGCGGCGAGGGTGTTACGGACGGTGTTACGCGCGGAGAGCGAGGCGGGAGGAAGGGAGTTCACGGAGGGGGAACTGTTGCGCGCGGCGAGAAGGGCGTACAGAGTCGCGTTGCGGCCGAGGACGCCGATGACGCCGCAGAAGGTGGGGCACGCGCACGGCCGCCGCGTCAAGCACGAGTGACGTGGACGGCGACGACGAACGAATGCGGACGAATGCGAACGAATGCGAACGAATGCGAACGAATGCGAACGAATGAACCGAAGGCTCCTAAAAACTACAACCCGAACGCGGCTAAAATCTCCTCGATCCCGCCCCCTTTCCTCTCGAATATGTCGTACAACGACACGCAAATCTCCATCGCGATGAGGACGATGATCGTCCACTCCAAAAAGTCGCTCTTCTGATTCGCGAGGAGCTCCAGGTAAAACTTCACCTGCGACTGGATGATGTTCAGCTTGTAATCCAACGACTCGAACCTCGACACGAGCTCGAAATCTTTCCGCAACACGCTCCACGCCTTGTCGTACTCTTCATACTTCCACACCGTCTCCGACCGCGAGTTGATGCCTATGCGCGTCGACACCTCCGTGAGCGTCTCGTTCACGTCCGCGACGAGCTTAAACAGCCGCTTCTTCTCGATCTGCATCTTCCCTGATTTCCCCGTCTCTTTGTTCAACACGCTGCACTCCTCGATGAGGGTGTTGACGCGTTCCTCGTGGAAGTGCAACGCCACGGACTGCGCGAGGACCTCGCCGACGACGCTCACGTTGTTGATGTCCAGGCCTTTTACCACCAACACTTTATCGTCGAACGCGTACGTGTCCTCTAGGCTCGGTCGCACGAACACGTTGATCTCGTCCGTTGATCCCGAACCCTCGCACGCTTTCGGACAATACTTGCGCGCCAACTTGAGGCACTGCTCGCGTTCGCGCCGTCCCACGTTGAAGAACACCACGCTGCCGTACTTGTACACGACGAAATACCGCGTCGCGCCCACGTCGTACGTCAGCGGCGACCCGCTCAGTTGCCCGCTGGCGTCAAACAGAGGGCTCCTCTTCTTCCCCAGTCCGAGTCGATCGGCTCGCCTGTAAATCAACGGCGGCTCGACGTGCGCGGGCGTTACCTGACCCGCCGCCGCCGCCGCCGCCTTTTTCGTAGTTTGCGCTCCAGCGCCGCCGTCGCCCTCTTTGTTACCCCTCCCTCCCGCCGCCTCCATCGCCGCCGCCAGCCCCGGCGGCAGCGGCGGCTGCAACGTGATCACGACGCAGTCCGCCAACTTTTCCTTCTTGTGCGTCGGCATCTCCTTCTCTATCGCGCCGATGTCGATGTTCGCGCCGACGAAGCACGCGCGGACTTGCGTCGCCCTCTGGTCGACGCGCGCGGTGTCTTCGTCCGCGAGCGTCTCCGGCTCCTCGACGTCGAACGAGGCCGACGCCGCGAGCGGGGACGACGACGTCGACGTCGACGTCGTCGTCGTCGCGCGCTTCGTCGTCGCGAGAGACGCCGCGTGCGTGAACGGCGGCGGTCCGGTCGGGCGGGTCTTCTTCTCCGCGAGCATCTCGTCGAGCCGCCTCTCGATGGCGTCGTCCGCGGGCAGCGCCTCGCGCGCGGACGACGACGACGCGAATGATCGCGCGGACGCCCGTCCCGCGCGCGTTCGCGCTCCGGAAGCGCTGCTGACGATTCTTCCGATGCCGAAGCCTTCGCTCGCGGTCGAGACCTCGCTCGCGACCGCGCGTCCCGCCGCGCCGCGCGTCACGACGCTCGTCGACGACGACGACGCCGCCGCGGACGCGGCCGCGGCGAGGCGCGTCGCCGCCCTCGACGTCGCGCGAGACAACATCTCCGCGCCGCGCGCGTCGCAGTGCGCGAGTAGAAGAGCGGGTTCCGAGGGATTCGCACTCGTCGGCGCGCGGCCAGGCGGTCGCGGTCGGCGAAATTCTCCTTCCAGCTTCTGTTCCAGTCGCAATCGAGAAGAGAGAATTTAGGGCGGGACGTCGCGGCGCCGTCTCCTCAGAGCGAGCGACGCGAGAGCGCGGACCCGCGATCGGCACCGGGAACGCACGGGACCCTCGCGCTCGATCGACAGGACGCCGGCGCGCGATCGCGATCCGTCCGCGGGGAACGCCCCGAAGAAGGAGATTCGTTCGTTGGTTCATCATCTTTCGCCGGAGGCGCGCGCGCGGCGAGTAGATCTTATTAAGCGGCGGCGATCGATCCGTCTTCCGCCGCCGCCGCCGCCGCCGCCGCGCGATGCACCTCTACAACCTCACGCTGCAGAAGGGCGGCGGGATCCAATGCGCGGTGTACGGCAACTTCTCCGCGCCGAAAGCGCAGGAGATCGTCGCGTCGCGGAACAAGGTGCTCGAGCTCCTGCGCCCGGACGACGCGGGGAAGATGCAAACCATCGTGAGCACGGAGGTGTTCGGCGTCGTGCGATCGCTCAGCGCGTTCCGTCTCACGGGCGCGAATCGCGATTACGTCGTCGTCGGCAGCGACAGCGGGCGCATCGTGGTGTTATCGTTCGACAAGGAGAAGAGCGCGTTCGTGAAGGTGCACCAGGAGACGTTCGGGAAGAGCGGCTGTCGACGGATCGTCCCCGGGCAATTCCTCGCGGTGGATCCGAAGGGCCGCGCGGTGATGATCGGCGCGATCGAAAAGTCCAAGATCGTGTACGTGCTGAATCGCGACACGAGCGCGAACTTGACCATCTCGAGCCCGCTCGAGGCGAACAAATCTCACGTGATCACGTTCGCGGTGTGCGCGTTAGACTGCGGCTTGGATAACCCGCAGTTCGCCGCCGTGGAGCTCGACTACGGCGACGCGGATCAGGATCCCACGGGCGAGGCTGCCGCCGAGGCGCAGAAGCACCTCGTGTTCTACGAGCTCGATTTGGGGTTAAACCACGTCGTGCGGAAGTGGAGCGAGGCGATCGATAACGGCGCGAATCATCTCATCGCCGTGCCCGGCGGCGGCGACGGCCCCGGCGGATGCCTGGTGTGCGCGGAAAATTTCATAATCTACAAAAACGAAGGGCACGCGGACGTGCGCGCGGTCATCCCGCGGCGGTCGTCGCTCTCCGGCGACCGCGGCGTTCTCATCGTCTCCAGCGCGACGCACCGGACGAAACAGCAGTTTTTCTTCCTCGCGCAGTCGGAGTACGGGGACGTGTACAAGGTCACGGTGGAGTGGACGCCCGGCTCGGAGACGGTGTCCGAGGTGAAGATCAAGTACTTCGACACCATCCCCCCGTGCGCGTCGCTGTGCGTCCTCAAGACTGGGTTCCTGTTCGCGGCTTCGGAGTTTTCAAACCACGCGCTGTATCAGTTCCAAGGCATCGGCGACGACGACGACGACGTGGAGTCGTCCAGCGCGACGCTGGTGGAGACGGACGAGGGGTACCAGCCGGTGTTTTTCGAGCCGCGCGCGCTCCGCAACTTGCACCCGATCGACGAGATCGAGTCGCTGTGCCCGGTCCTCGACGCGCAGTGCCACAACCTCACGTCCGAGGAGACGCCGCAGGTGTACGCGCTGTGCGGCGCTGGGTCGAGGAGCACGCTGCGGGTGTTGCGGCAGGGCGTCGCGTTGAGCGAGATGGCGGTGTCGCCGCTGCCGGGAAACCCGAACGCGGTGTTCACGGTGAAGAAGAACATCGCCGACGAGTTCGACGCGTACATCGTCGTCTCGTTCGTGAACGCGACGCTGGTGCTGTCCATCGGCGAGACCGTGGAGGAGGTGTCGGACAGCGGGTTCCTCGGGACGACGCCGACGCTCTCCGCGTCGCTTCTCGGCGACGACTCGCTGCTGCAGGCGCACCCGGGCGGGCTGCGGCACGTCCGCGCGGATAAGCGCATCAACGAGTGGCGGTGCCCGGGTCGGAAGACGATCACGCGGGTGGCGTGTAACAACCGTCAGGTGGTCATCGCGCTGAGCGGCGGGGAGATCATCTACTTCGAGCTCGACTCGACCGGGCAGCTGATGGAGATCGAGAAGCTCGAGACGAACGGCGACGTCGCGTGCCTGCACGTCGGTCCCGTCCCGGAGGGGTCGCTACGGAACCGGTTCTTAGCCGTCGGTTCGTTCGACAGCACCGTGCGAGTGTTGTCCCTGAGCGCGGACGACTGCCTGCAGACGATGGGCGTGCAGGCGCTCGCGGCGGCGCCGTGCTCGCTCCTGATGTTGCAGACGCGCGAGGGTGGTTTGTACCTCAACGTCGGCCTCGCGAACGGCGTGCTTCTCCGCGCGGAGGTGGACCGCGTCACCGGGCAGTTATCCGACACCAGGGCGCGGTTCTTGGGCGCGCGCCCGCCGAAGCTTCACGGCGCGACGGTCCGGGGGCAGCCCGCGATGCTCGCGCTGTCGTCGCGTCCGTGGCTCGGGCACGTCGACTTGCAGCGACGGTTCGCGCTCGCGCCGCTGTCGTACGAAGCGCTCGAGCACGCGGCGGACTTTACGTCGGATCAGTGCCCGGAGGGGGTCGTCGCGGTCGCCGGTTCGACGCTGCGCATCGTCAGCGTCGAGCGGTTGGGCGACGCGTTCAACCAGACGTCGTGCAAGCTTCGGTACACGCCGCGGCAGCTGACGGTGCATCCGGACCGCGGGATCGTCGCGATCGTCGAGGCGGATCAGTCTTCCGTGCCGTACGACGAGCGCGCGGGGCCGGAGGGCGTCGCGGGGGAGAAGAAGGTGAAGGAGGAGAGCGCGGCGAAGATGGAGGGCGTCGAGGGCGGCGGCGTCGAGGACGACGACGACGACGACGACGACGACGAGTTCGCCATGACCCCCGCGGAACAGTTTGGCGCGCCGAAAGCGCCGCCCGGGTCGTGGGCGTCGTGCCTCCGTATCGTCCACCCCGCGGACGTCGCGAAGGAGAACGGCGGCGCGAAGCAGGTCATCGAGATGACCGGGAACGAGGCTGCGCTGTGCGCGTGCCACGTGTACTTTCCCGTCGCGAACGAGGTGTTCCTCGCCGTCGGCACCGCCGTCGGGCTGACCTTCGCGCCTCGCGACTGCGACGGCGGATTCGTGCATCTGTATCGCTACCTCGAAGACGGCACCGTGACGCTCGTGCACAAGACGCCGCTGGACGGCGTCCCGGGGGCGATGTGCGGATTCAAAGGCCGTCTTCTCCTCGGGTGCGGGAACGCGCTGCGGTTGTACGATTTCGGGAAGAAGAAGCTCCTGCGAAAGGTGGAGAACCGAAACTTCCCAAACTTCATCACGACGGTGCACGCGTCCGGCGACCGCATCTACGTCGGCGACGTCCAAGAGAGCTTCCACTTCGTCAAGTACAAACGAGAGGACCTCTCGCTGATCATCGTCGCGGACGACGTCCAGCCGCGGCACATCACCGCGGCGCTGCCGCTCGATTACGACACGATGGCGGGCGCGGACAAGTTTGGAAACGTCTTCGTCGCGCGGCTGGCGCAAGACGTCAGCGCCGACATCGAGGAAGACCCCACGGGCGGGAAGGCGTCCGGCGGGACGCTAAACGGCGCGCCACGGAAGGTGGAACACGTCGCGCAGTTCCACGTCGGCGAGACCGTGTGCGCGCTGACGAAGGGGACGTTACAGGCTGGCGGGTTAGAGTGCATGCTGTACGCGACGTTGATGGGCACGGTGGGCGCGTTGATGCCGTTCACGTCGAGGGCGGATGTGGATTTCGCGACGCACCTCGAGATGCACGTGCGGCAGGAGAACCCGCCGCTGCTGGGGCGCGATCACATGGCGTACCGGTCCGCGTACTTCCCGGTGAAGGACGTCGTGGACGGGGATCTGTGCGAGCAGTACGTCACGCTGCCAGCGGAGACGCAGCGGGCGATCGCGGAGGAGATGGATCGCACCCCGGCGGAGGTGATGAAGAAGCTCGAGGACTTGAGAGCGAAAATCGCGTAAGGTCGGTTGGCGGAAGAACCTTTTTTCGCGCGGCGACGCGGTTCTCGAGCTTGGACGGCGCGCGGTGCTCGTTTAGGTTGCGACGAGAGCGAGGGGGAGAGAGGGTGGAGGTAGATGGCGACTTTTATATCATCGGACTCGAAGACGTCGCGTCTACGCGCGTTCACGGCATCGCGTCGACCAGACGACGGATGTTTTTTTTCGCCTCAGCGTCGCCCTTCTCGGCGGCTTTCGCGTATAGTTTGAACGCCTCGGGAATGTCCTTCATCACGCCTTCGCCCTTCTCGTAGCACTCCCCGAGGTTTGTTATCGCGTCAGTGTCGCCTTGAGCGGCCGATTTCGTGAACCACTTGAACGCCTCTTCATGTCGCCCCTTGTCGTAGTGCATACGGCCGGCCTCGCATTGTGCATCGGCGTCACCCTTCTCGGCCGACTTTGTGAACCATTCCAGCGCCGTGTCGATGTTTATCTCTACGCCTTGGCCGTATCTGTAGCAAAACCCAAGGTTATACTCACAAACCTCACAGCCCTGACGCGCTCCCTTCATGAACCACTCCTTCGCCTTGTCGTAACGCTTTGCCACTTCGTAGAAAACACCGAGGTTGCACTGCTCTTTCATGTTGGACAAGTCAGCCCCGGCCTGTTCGAGAAGGGCGTGAAAGTGCGACTCCGGCAGATCGAGCACGCCTTCAATCCAAAGGACGTAGGAGCACTTCGTGGTCCACAGCTTATCCTCCATCCACTTGTCCGGACACCCCGTGAAGTCGAGCGAGGGCGGCAGCGAAGACGCGTGTTTCGACGCCTTCCTCCAGACCGTGTTCACCTGCGCGAGGGCGACGCGCGTTCGGACGTCCCTCACGTGCGAGAACACCACGCTCGCGACGTGTTCGTTCGCATTGAACGTCGGATACATCTCCGCGTACTCCGCGTTCTTCGCTTCAACGGCGGCGAGCTTCGTCCTCGTGGCTTCCAACAGTTCTTCGAGTTCGTCGACGCGCGCTGCCAGGCCGCCGCCGCCCAGGGCGCGGTCGTCGCCGCCCGGCGTTTCGGGCGAGGACGGATGGACCCGAGGATGCTTAGATTCGTCGTTCATCGCGTTCTGGAGCGGTGCGAGACTGCGAGCGTGCGGCTGCGCGGGTGGTTGTGGCGCGGGGAGGTCTTCGGTAGCCCCGAGAAACTTCCTGTCACCGGCGCTTCTGTTTTTACTTTTAAAAACGCACTTTCTACGAGGACATGCCTCCCGCGAGTATGCTATCTATGTTCCGGAAGTACCTAGCTAGACTACCTCGCGCGCTACAGATCTACTCACTTCACGCTGACGTACTCGAACGACGTCTCCGCGAGTCTCCGCATCTCTCTCGTCGCGACCGCGCCGACGAAGACGGCGCCCGCGCTCGCGACGGCGGCTGCCCAGAATACGGCGCGCCACGCGCCGACGCCTCCGCCGCCGCCCCCGCCGCCCCCCGTCGCCGCGCTCGCGACGCCGTTGAAACTCGCGCTTCCGATCGCGATCGCGCTGTTATACATCGCGATGAGCGCGCCGAAGCGATTCGCGCCGAACGCCCTCCGCGCGATCGCGGTCCACGCCGCCATGACGCACCCCTCCGCGAGTCCGACGCCGAGCGCGGCGAGATACCGCGCCGTCCTTCCTCCTCCTCCGTCGCCGCCCCCCCCCGCGCTGGACGACGCGAAGACCGCGCACGCCGCCGCCATCGTCCCCGCGCCCACGCTCAAGAACGCGGCGCGCGGGACGCGCCACGCGCGCTCCGCGGCGTCGGACGCCGCGCCCGCGCCGATCCGGCCGAAGACGTTCCCGAGCGAGAAGAGCACCGTCATCGTCGCCAGCCCGTCGTCGCCGCCGACGACGGCGTCGACGAAGCTCCCAGCCTGGTTCACCCACAGCAGCGCGACGCCCAGGGTCACGACGAGGTGCGCGTAGACGAGCCAGAAGAGTCGCGACGAGAGGACGTCGCGGAAGCGCTCGAGGAGGGCGAGAGAGGAGGCGCGGAGCGGGCCATCAGAGGTTTCGGCGGCGATCGCGTCGTCGTCGTCGTCGTCGGCGTCGTCGTCGTCGTCGACCGCGACTTCGTCTTCGCGCGCGTCCGTCGCGCCGATCTCGACCTCGCGCACGTCATTCCCGCCGTCGCCGCCGTCGCGTTTCGTCCCGTCCTTGCACGCGTACGCGCCGAGCAGCGTCACGGTCGCCGTCGCCCAACCCGCGGCGGCGAAGAACCCCGGCAAGTCGTCCTCGTCCTCCTCCCCCCCGCCGCCGCCGAACGCGTTTCGGTACGCCGTCGCGAAGAGCGCGGCGGACCCTCCGAACCCCGCGAGAAGCACCCCGTGCGCTTTCCCTTGATCGCGCTCGTCGAAGTTGCTCACGTTCGGCGCGAGCGACCCCATGAACGTGGAGATGCATCCTTGACCGATGAGGTACAGCGCGAGCGTCGCTTTCCACGCGGACCCGCGCTCGCGCGCGACGGACGCGAGGAGGTGCCACCCCACGAACAGCGCCGCGGACGCGGCGACGACGACGACGCGCGCGCCGTGTTTGTCTACCGCGAGGCCGTTGTGCAGCGCGAGGTAGATCCCCAGCGTGCCGACCGTCTCCGCGAGCGTGAGCTCGCCGTCGTTCCATCCGCATCGATCGCGCAGTGGGACGCCCCACGCGGTGACGCTGTAGAGCGCGCCCGCGCAGAGCTGCATCGCGACGCCGAGGACGAGGCTGACCCATCGATGGCGAGGGCCGAGGAAGGTGGACGGCCACGCTAGGAACGCGGCGACGCCGGACGACGGCGCCATGGCGACGGCGCGGCTCCGTCTGACGAACGTCGGACGACGCGACAGAGTCTGGTGCTCGCGCAGCGAGATCTTCGTCGCGGCCGACTCAGCGCCAGCGAGAGTGTTTCAGATTCGGGCGTCTAACGGTCTCAGTCGCGCGGACGCGCAGGTCTGCGCGCGGACGACGGCGGCGCGTCGGCGTCATGATGGACGCGCTGAGAGTGGCGAGGGGCGGCGCGGAGCGGCGTCCGCCGCGTCCGGACGCGGTGCGTCCCCGCGCAATCCCCGCCGCGTCCGCGGTCGATTGAAAGCGCTCCGCCCGCTCTCCGATGCCGAACCGATTTGATGAATGATTCGTTCAACGATCCTCCCCGCCTCACCCCCGCCCTTCTCCTCCGCCCTTCTCCTCCGCGCGCCGCAGGATCATCCCGACGACGGTGGCGGCGTCAGCGACGACGCGCGGTCGATCGGCCCGGACGACGTCGAGCCGGAGATCGACCCGATGGACCTCGCGCCCGCGGACCGCCCCCCGACGGAGGGGTTCAAGCGATTCTACACGGACCGCTCGCTGGGGTATTTTTACCTCGACAACCCGCTCCGGCGCGCGTGCATTCACGTGCAAGAGAGCCCGTACTTCGACAACTTCATCCTGCTCGCCATCTTGCTCAACGCGCTGTTGCTGTGCTGGATGGAGCCGCTGGAGATGGAAGACCGCGGGTGCGGCGCGTCGAAAAACGACAGCAGCACGGGCGGCAACGAGCTCGTCGAGCTCACCGAGCCGATATTCACCGCGGTGTTCACGATCGAGTGCGCCATCAAGATCATGGCGCAGTCGTTCCTGTTGGACGACACGTCGTACCTCAAGGACGGGTGGAACGTCCTTGATTTCACCGTGGTGGTCATCTCGCTTCTGTCGCTCGTGGTGAGCGGCGGGAATCTCAGCGCGTTGCGCGTCGTGCGCGTGCTGCGGCCGCTGCGCACGCTGAGCATCCTGAAGGGCATGCGCGTCCTCATCGGGACGATATTTAAGTCGATTCCGATGATCGCGAACGTGTTGCTGTTTTGCGTGTTTCTGTTCACCGTGTTTGGGATCTTCGGCTTACAGATGTTCATGGGAGTGATGCGGAATCGGTGCTTCGAAGTCGTGCCCGGGACGACGTGCGGCGACCACGAGGGCGTCTTGTCCGACCTGATATACTGTCGTGACGTCGTCCCGGACGCGTCGTTCGCGTCGCAGGACGTCGCCGCCGCGGTGCTGCAGTCCGCGAACGACGAGGAAGGGTGCACGAACCTGACGATCCACTGGGCGGGAACGCGGTGCGCGAATGGGAGCCAGATGTGTCTGAAAGGGAACAACCCGAACTACGGGATAACCTCGTTCGACGACATCGGGCACGCGTTTCTGCTCATCTTTCAGTGCATCACGTTGGAAGGGTGGACGCCGATCATGTACCTCGTGCAGCAGTCCCTGACCGGGTGGACGTTTATTTATTTCCTCCTGCTCGTGTTCATCGGCGCGTTTTTCCTCCTAAACTTGGCGCTCGCGGTCATGACGGAGGTGTACGACGAGGAGAACACGCGCGCGAAGCTCGAGGCGGAGCAGCAGGCGGAGGAGGAGGACGAGAAGGAGGCGATCGCGGAGCGCAAGGAGGCGGAGGCGAGGGCGAAACGCCACGATAAGGGGATTTATACGGACGACGAGGAGGACTCGGACGACGAGAATTTGAGACGGCTGCAGGAGTCCATCATAGGCGGCGGCGGCGGCGTGAACGTCAGGGCGTTCTGCAAAGCGATCATCAACGCGTCGTGGTTCGGCCCGTTGTTCGTGGTGTTGATCATCGCCAACACGATCGTGCTCGCGATGGCGTACGACGGCATGAGCGACAGCTACGAGAAGGGGCTGGACACCGCGAATTTGGTCTTCACGATCATGTTCATCCTAGAGCTCGTCTTGAAAGTCGTCGGCATGGGCGTCGAGGAGTACGGCAAGGACCCGTTCAACAAGTTCGACGCCGCGATCGTTTTGATGTCGATCATCGAGCTCGCGTTCAGCAGCGGCGGCGGGCTGACGGCGCTGAGGGCGTTTCGCATCATGCGCGTGTTGAAGCTCATACGAAGCTGGACGAGTCTTCAGGCGTTTCTCTACAGCGTGTGGCTCACGATCTGCGAGCTCGGAAACTTTGGGTTCATCATCCTCCTGACGATCTTCATATTCACCCTGCTCGGGATGCAAACGTTCGGGGGTAAGATGTGCGGCCTCGACGACGGCGCCATCCCGCGGCATAACTTCGACACCCTCCTCTGGGCGGCGGTGACCGTGTTTCAGATTCTCACCGGAGAGGATTGGAACGCGGTCATGTACGACGGCATGGAAGCCTCCGGCGGCGTCACCGCGCTGTATTTCGTCGCGTTGATCGTGATGGGGAACTTCCTCGTGTTGAACTTGTTCGTCGCCATCTTGCTCACGAACTTTGGGCAGCAGCAGGTGGAGAGCACGCACGCGGCGACGCGGAAATTACTCGACGGGTTAAACTTTTTCAAGTACTTCTCGAAAGAAAAAGGAAAGCTCTCGAAGGACACCAGGGCGCTGCTCTTCTGGGACACGCTGCCGGACAAGAACTACGACCCCGAGGTCGTGGCGCGATGGGAATCCATCGGCGAGAAGCTCTTCCAGAAGATATGGGACGACGAGGACGAGAAGCGACGCGAAGAAGAGATGCGCGTGGCGATGGAGGAGGCGGACCGACTCGCGAGGATCGAAGAGGAACGCAAGCGCTCGATCGTGGAGATAAAGTCCGCGAGACAGGGAAGGCTCATGTCCGCGTTCGCGCTCGGGGAAGCGGCGACGGACGTCGCGTCGTGCAAGCGCATGCCCGGCGCGGCGCCGAAGCCGCTCGATAAGTACGAGAACAAGTCGTTGAACCTTTTCGACGCGACGAACCCGGCGCGGCGGTTTTGCTTCGCCGTCGTCGACGACAAGCAGTTCGACTACCTGATCATGGTCTTCATCTTGATCTCTTCCCTCACGATGGCGTTCGAGTCCCCGAAGGCGCTGAAGGACGACCGCGCGGCGACCGCGTTCGAGGCGATCGACATCACGTTCACGATCATATTCGGCATGGAGATGGTGGCGAAGATCATCGCGTTCGGTTTGTACCAAGACGACGACGGCGCGTATCTGAGAGACCCGTGGAACTGCATGGACTGCTTCATCGTCGTCATCGGCATCGTGGGCAAGTGCCTTCAAGGGCAAAACATCTCGTGGGTCCGGGCGCTGAGGACGCTCAGGGCGCTGCGTCCGCTGCGGACGATCGGACGAATCCCAGAGCTCAAAGTCGTCGTCAACGCGTTGTTCAAGTCCATGCCCGGGTTGTTCAACGTCGCCGTCATCGCGCTCTTATTCTGGCTCATCTTCGGCATCCTCGGCATGACGCTCTTCATGGGCGCGTTCGCGAGTTGCAGCGACGCGGACGTCACGAACAGACCCGAGTGCGTCGACGGGTACAAGACGACGACGTCCGACCGCGAGTGGAGCTCGATCACGAGGTCGTGCAACGACGCGACGATCTCGACGCAGGCGGCGTGCGCGGGGACCTATTCCGCGACGGCGTGGACGACGAGAGTTTGGTCCTCGCCGTCGGACACGGGGAACTTTAACCACATCGGGAACGCGATGCAGACGTTGTTCGAGATGAGCACCACGGAGGGGTGGACGACGGTGATGTACAACGGCGTCGACGCGCGGTCGGACGAGATGGCGCCGGAGCGAAACTATAACCCGGCGGCGACGTTGTATTTCGTGTCGTTCATGGTCGTGGCGAATTTTTTCATCCTGAACTTGTTCGTCGGCATCATTCTCGATAACTTCGCGAAGCTCGCGAGCGCGAGCGCGGACGGCGGAAGCGGTCTCATGACGAAAGCGCAGCAGCAGTGGGTCCGGAGCCAGCAAAAGTATCAGCGCACCGCGGCGCCGGTGCAGCTGAACTACTACCCGGAGTCGAAAGAGCGCACGGCGGTGTACAAAGTCATCGAGTCGAAAAATTTCGAGTGGTTCATAATGTCCGCGATCATGGCGAACGCGGTCACGATGGCCGCTGAGTCGTACGGTCAAGCGGATTCGACGACGCGCGTGCTCGAAGGGTTCGGGTACTTCTTCTTCTGCATCTTCCTCCTCGAGGCGATCGCGAAGCTGTACGCGATGTACCCCAAGGCGTATTTCAACGACCGGTGGAACTGCTTCGATTTTTTCTGCGTGTGCACGACGATCATCGGATACATCATCGGCGGCGGCGGGATCGCGTCGATGTTCCGACTGTTCCGCCTCGCGCGCGTGTTCCGGTTGATTCGCACGCTGAAAGGACTCAGGATGTTGTTCAACACGCTCGTGATGAGCTTCCCGAGTCTCATAAACATCGGCGGATTGCTGTTCCTGTTGATGTTCGTGTACGGGGTGTTGGGGATGAACATATTCGGGAAGGTGAAGTTTGGCGAGCACCTCAACGAGCAAGCGAACTTCAGAGACTTTGGGATGTCGCTGATGCTGTTACTCCGAACTGTCACCGGCGAAGCGTGGAACGCGATCATGTACGACTGCATGAACACGAGCGATTGCGACTCGAACGTCGACTGCGAGATCGGCGAGTGCTGCGGCAGCGAAGGCGCGCCTCTGTACTTCATAACCTTCGTCGTCTTCGGGTCGTTTATCACGCTGAACCTCCTCATCGCGGTCGTGTTGGATAACTTCAGCAACAACAAGAAGCAAGACACGGTGACGCACGTCAGCGAGGACGACGTCGAGGACTTCGCCGAGGCGTGGAAGAAGGTGGACCCGCACGCCACGGGCTTCATTCAGATGACGAAGCTCGCGTTTTTACTCAACATCACGTCGCCGCCGCTGGGGGTGAAAGGGAAGAACCTGTCGAGGTTAGGGCTGCTCCGGTTTCAAAAGAACCTGAACCTGAGAGTCGACAGCAACTATCTGCACTATCAAGACGTCCTCCAAGCCCTGACATCGCACGCGATGGGGATCGAGTTCGACAAGCTTCCGACGGCGGTGCAAGTCGCGCTCGAGGCTGGGAAGGCGCGGACGAAGCAGCAGTCCGAACGGCAGATGAAACGCCTCGAGACGCACAAGCGGCACGCGATCAAGCACGGGATCAAGGGCGAGGACGGCGAGGAGTACGACGTCGCGCAGATGTTCGCCGTGGAGCGCATGCAGGCGGCGTTCAGAGGGTTCCAAGCTCGGAAAAAGGCGAGACTGGAGGCGGAGGAGGCGAGCCGCCGGCGCGGGGTGGAGAAGGCTGAGCTCATCCTCGCGCACGTGAAGGGTATCCTCGCCGAGGTGGAGGCGGGGCACCTGCGCGGCGAGTGCGACGCGAGCGGGCGCGAGTTGCCGGGCGGGGGGAGGCGGGTCGTGAGGGATAGCGCCGCGCCGTCGGAGGACAGCGCGCGCGCGTCGCCATCGCATTCGCATTCGCCGGAGGAGCGCTCTCAGGGCGGCGGCGCGGCGGCGGCGGCGGCGACGCGCGCGACGCGGCCGCCGGCGTCGCCGGGGTCGCCGCCGTGAGGAGGGAGGTGTTTATCAGTAGCGTTCAGACTAGCGCTCATCGATTCGGTGACGTTTACGCGTGTAACAGCCGGTCGACGAGTAACGATGGATTTTAACGAAAGTGCCGCCGCGGAGTGACGCGATGATCTCTGATGCGCCATCGAATCATTGACGACGATGAACGCGCGGACTTTTTTCAGCCAGACCTTCCTGTCACTTCGATCGCGCGCGAAGGCTGCGGCCGCGCGCCAGCGAAGCCGTCGTCGCGCCGTTCGGCATGCCGCCGCGTCTTCTCGTCCTCGCGCTGCTCGCGCTCGCGATGAGCGCTCTCGGCGTCCAGCCCGCGAGCGCGATCGAGGCCAAGTGCAGCGCGTGCGAGGCGGTCGCGAACGAACTCCAAGCGGCGCTCGAGCGCGAGCGGCCGCGGAATCACCTCGACATGCGCGGCAGGATCGACAGCAAGGGCGTGCGATACGGCAAGCTCATCGACTACAAGATCTCCGAGCTTCGATTCGTGGAGTTACTCGAGGATCTCTGCACGGACGTCGGGAACAACTTCCAGATCTTCGACGCGGACGCGCCGAAGAAGCGATGGCGCACCTTCGCGAAAAAGCTGAAGATCAAGGGCGCGCGCGCCAAGGCGATGCGCGCGGAGATCTCCGGGTACTGCCACAGGCTCGTGGAGGAACAAGAGGAAGCGCTGCAGGCGAAGCTGTACGCGAACGAGCTCAACGCGACGAACGTGGACGAGATCTTGTGCGTCGAGCTGTCGAAGGAGTGCTCGGGCGTCGAGAAATTGCAATCGCGCTCGGCGGCGGCGGAGGTCGCGGACGAAGCGTCCGGCGCGACCGCCTCGCCGAAGAAGGGCTCCGGGAAGAAGGGCTCCGGGAAGGGCTCCTCCGGGAAGAAGAAGAGCAAGGGCGCCGCGGCGGCCGCGGCGGGCGAGAGCAAGGATGATTTATGACGAGCCGCGCGTCGGTGACACGCGTTACTCGTCGCCTAATTATGCATCAATATGATCACCTCCCGCATAAGTCGGGATATATGTTATGTCAGTCGCTGCTGCTGCTCCAGTCGCCTCCTTTGTCCTTCTTGCGCTTCTTGGAGTCCTTCTTGTGCTTCTTGGAGTCCTTCTTGTGTTTCTTCTCCTTCTTGCTTCGCTTCTTGTGCTCTCTCAAGATCGCGAGCGCTTCCTCGACGCTGCCGATGGTCCCCCCCGCCGCCGCCGCCGCCGCCGCCGCCGGCCCCGGCGGCGGCGGCGGAATCGGCGCCCCGCCCGGCCCTCTCCCGTCGAACCGCGTCTCCGCCGCGAGCGCGTCGATGCCGTCGTCCACGACGAGGTCGTAGCTCTTCCCGTCCATCTGCCCGCGAACGTCCCCGGCGTGATGCCCCCAGTCCACGACGCCGCCTTTCTTGACGTTCTCGCCCGCGCGCGCGCCGAGCGGCGCGCCTCTTCCGCCTGTACCGCGGGGTGGAGTTGTAAGGCGTCAGTTGGAGTTGAAAGGCGTCGAGGGCGGGGATTGAAAGCGAGGGACCCTGGGCGGAGAGATGCGCCGGGCAAAGTCCTTAAGGATCGGCGTTCACCACGCGGACGCGGTCGTATGGGAACCAGTGTATAGAACGCGCCTGTACCGCCGCCGTCGCGTCCCTCGCCTTGCGGGTAGTACCGCGTCCCCTGCGGGTCTAAATCCTCCCCGGTGCTCTGATCCGCGAGCTTCAGCGAGCACGTCACCTTCACCGGGTCGTTCGCGTACCCGCCGCCCTTTATCTCCACGACTTTCACCCAGCACGACTCGCCTCTGCCGATCACGCCCTCGATCCCTCGCACCTTTTCTTCGTCCGCGTCCTCCCTCGCGAATTCCAAAAAGTCGCTCACCTGATGCGTCGGCACCAGACCGTTCTTGCGGTACCCCTCCATCTGCACGAACACGCCGTACGGTTTCACCTCGCGCACCGTCGCCCGGTGCGTCGAGTTCAGCTCCGGGGGGTCGTCGCTCCAGGCGTTACTTGACCCGCCGCCGCCGCCGCCGCCGCCGCCGCCGCCGCCGCGCGCCAGTTCCGCCAGCTGTGCGCCGTCCGGGTCCAGATCCTTCCCGTCCGCCTGATCCACGAGCTTCATCGACAGCGCGATCTTGACGTTCCCGCCCGTGTACCCGTCGCGATGGACGTCGATCACCTTGACCCACACGCTCGCGTCTTTCGGGTGGAAATACTCCATCGCCATCACCTTGGCGTCGTCGGAGTCTTCTCGCCGGAACGTCAGCTCTTCGCCGACGTGCGTGCAGTGCACGAGGCCGTCGCGTCGAAAGCCGTCCATTCGCACGAAGATTCCGAACGGGCGGACGCTGGCGACGCGTCCGCGGAGGATCGCGCCGACCGCGGGGGGTTCCTCGTCGGGGAGAGGGGCGCGGTCGTCGCGGCGGGCGCGTCCGGCGAGGCCGCCGCCGCCCGGAGGGGGCGGGGGCGGGGGCGGCACCGTGCGCATCGTCGAGTGATGACGATTTGATGATCTCGGCGGGGGCGACGGTCTGTCGCGGCTGCGTCGTCGTCGCGGGCTGTCGCCGCGTCGCCCCCCGCGCGGGCTGCGATCGCGGCCGCGGTCGCGGCCGCGGCGGCCGTCGTCGCGGCCGCGTCGCGGCGAGCGAGACCGCGACCTCGACCTCGAAATCGAAATCGATCGCTCCCAGCCGCCCCGTCTCGGGCTCGCGCGTCTTCGCTTCGGCGAGCGACCGGGGCTCCCGCCCGGGCTCCGGCTGCGGCTGCGGCCGCGGCTGCGGCTGCGCCCGCGTCCTCGACCGCGGTCGCGGTCGCGGCTCGGGCTCCGGCTCCGGCTCCGGCTTCGGCCGCCCCCGCGCATCGTGCTGTGTTGGCGTTTGGACATCATCAATTATTGGACTGATCGAAAAGCTTCATCACATCGCGTCGCGCGAGATCTGGAGCCCGGCGCGCGCGGCATCGTCATCAGATGTCGTCCGGCGCGTCGCCCGGCGGTCAAGCCCCCCCCGACGGCGCGGAGGCGAAGTACAACATGAAGAACCCCGCGGTGAAGCGCATCGCGCAGGAGATGCGAGAGATGTCCCGCGACGTCGACCCGTGCTACCACGCGGAGGCGGTCGAGGACGACATCTTCGAGTGGCACTTCGCCATCTTAGGCCCCGAGGACACCGAGTTCGAGGGCGGCATCTACCATGGCCGGATCCTCCTCCCGCCGGAGTACCCGTTCAAGCCGCCGTCGTTCATGCTGCTGACCCCCTCCGGACGCTTCGAGACGAACGCGAAGATTTGCCTCTCGATATCCAGCCACCACCCGGAGCACTGGCAGCCGTCGTGGAGCGTGCGCACCGCGCTGCTGGCGGTGCGGTCGTTCATGCCGACGGCGCCGGAGGGCGCGGTCGGGTCGTTGGACTACCCCGCGGACGAGCGACGGGAGCTCGCGGCGGCGAGTCGCGAGCGGCCGCCGGAGTTTGGGAACAGCGAGTCGCGACGCGCGCTGATCGCGGAGGTGCACGCGAAGATGCTGACGCGGTGGGAAGCGATGCGGGCGGCGAAGAGAGAGAGGGAAGACGTCGCGAGAGCGGAGGCGGCGGCGGAGGCGGAGGAGGAGGCGGCGGCGGAAGGGGACGCGGAGCGGGCCTCGGCGGCGGCGGAGGCGGAGGCGGACGAGGACGCGAACGACGACGCGGCGCCGCGCGAGAGGAGGTTTTCAGGGGGAGCTGACGTCGACGGCGTCGGCGCGAGCGGGCGCGGCGACGGCGGCGAGATCGCACCCGCGGCGACGGCGACGACGACGACGGCGACGACGACGACGCCGACGCCGACGCCGACGGAGGCGGAGGCGGAGGCGGAGGCGGAGAGAGAGCCCGCGGCGCCGACGCCGCCGCAGCCGGAGGCGCCGCGACCGCCGCCGCCGCAACCTCCCGCCGCGGCAGAGGAGGCGGTGGCGAGGGACGAAGAAGAAGACGATGAAGATGAAGAGGACGACGACGAGGAGGAAGACGAACCGTCGCAAGCCGCGACCGTTCGCGTCCCGCATCCCGACGGCGAGACCGCGTTCGCGAAGGAGTTCAAGCGAACGCTGGACCTCCTCGCGTTCATCCTCTCGTTGGGGATCGCGTACATCTTGCTGAAGAAGTACAGGTACGACCCGATATACGCGGCGTACGCGAAGCACGGCGAGCTGTGAGCGCGCGCGGGGGGACGAAGACTGTCGTACGTAGGCTAGACGCGGCGCCGAGGGCGCTTTCGATTTTTATGCGAGCACGCTGCGGTGAGCACTACTGTCCAGCAGTTTCGGATAACAGAATCTCGATCGATCTTCGTCACAGATGGCGAGCGCGTGCGGGCTCCTCCGCGCCGCCTCGGCGGCGCGCCCGTTCGCGCCGTCGTCGTCGTCCGCGCGATGCCGCGCGGCGCTCTCCTCCTCGCGACGCCGCCGCCGCCGCGCGGCGCGCGTCGTCGACGTCTCCGCGCGCGCCGTGATCGACGTCGAAAACGACGACGAGGAGGAACGCTTCCCTCCGCCCCCACCGCCGTCGCTCGGCCCCGGCCCGCTCCCGCTTCTGGACCCGACGAAGGGATACACGCACGTCTCCCCCGGCGTGTGCGACGCGTGCGCGAACGACGTCGACGCGCGAATCGCGTGGGTCGCGCTCTTGCTCGGGCAGCTCCCGTCGCACCGCGCGAACGCGACGCGAACGCGCGACATGCTCGTCGGCGAGGGAAAGCTAGAGGACGCGGAGACGTTCATGGACCGCTACGCGCTGTGGGAGCGGGACTACGAGGCGTACCTCGCGTCGGTGTCGTTGGACGACAAGGCGCCGGGCGAGGGCGCGACGCTGCTGGACATGGTGCGCGAGAAGGAGCGTCTGCTCCGCGCGCGCGGTTTCGACGATCTGTTCGCCGGGATGAAGGCGGAAGAGAACGAGATCGCGACGGCGCTGTACCGCCCGATCGGCCTCGAGATCGACGACATATGGGAGCCCACCCCGGGGGCGTGGTACGGCCCGGGCGAGCACCCGGACCCGAACGCCAAGGCGAACATGATCCGCGCGGTCATCGAGTGCTGCCTCGCGGGGAATCTCTTCGACGCGGGCTCCGCGTCCGCCGTGCAGGCGCGTTCCACTGGTCCCCGTACGACCGCGTCGGCGTGGTGAACGACGATCCTTAAGGACTTTTCCCGGCGCATCTCTCCGCCCACGCCACGACAATCTCCGCCCTCGGCGCCTTATGCAAACGTACTGTATTTCACCCATCGCTCGGGTTCAACACGTGATCGCGTCTCCTCCTTTCGACTGACCGATGAACGAACATTTTTTGTGATGAACTGAACGACCCCGCAGCGGATAATGTTCTGCGAGGACGGCGACCCGGACGACCCGGACGACGCGGCGGAGGAGTGCAAGTACGTCCTCGACGCGGACGCGCTCGCGGAGACGTTCGCCAAGGCGAGAGAGCGCGTGTCGCACGAGAAGAGCGGCGGCTGGCGGTTCGACTCGCTCTCGCGCGTCGTCGAGCGATGCACGCGCGAGAAGGATGTCGAGAAAAAGATCGCGCCCGGGTGGCGCCGCGTCCTCATCTTCTGCGATAACGCCGGCGCGGACGTGATGGGGATGACGATGCTCGCGAAAGCGCTCGCGGCGGTCGGCGGGAAAGGCACCAAGGTGGCGCTCGTGGCGAACGACACCGCGGCGTTGAACGACGTCACGTATGAGGAGTTGGACGAGTACCTTCGCGCGGTGACTCGGCGCGGGGGCGAATTTTACGACGGCGATCCGATACTCGGCGCGCAGATGAACGGAAACATGGTCGCGGCGGTGAACAGCGGGCAGGACAGCACGCTGCTAAACCTGAATAACTGCGGGAGCGAGCTGAACGACTGGGTGAATATGCAGTTTCAGCAGGTTCCCGCCGGGGACGACTGGCTCATCGTGTTGGACGGCATGGGACGGTCGCTGGAGAGTAACTGGGACGCGTACAAGTACGTGAAAGACGGCGTAAACGTGTTGAACCTCGCGATGGTGAAGAGCGAGATCAACGCGCGGAGGTTGGACGCGGAGGTATACGACTGCGTCGTGCGGTTACGACGCGGGGGCGACCCTGAGTAAGTTTAGTTGTAGTCCGACGACGAGTCTGGAAAAAATGCAAAAACACTCGTTCTGCTTCGTCTGTTCGTTTTGCCCAGGCCAGCGCAGCGTTTCGTCGCGTCCGTCGTCACGATCACTCCATAGCGCGCCCCGGCCCGTCGTCGTACTCACGCGTCGGGCACGATGGTGAAACCGCTGACCGGGGTCGTCGTGAGCAACAAGATGATGAAGTCCGTCGTCGTCGTCGTCGAGAGGCTGTTCAGGCACAAGAGAATGCCGAAGATCATGCGCGCGCGGAAGCGATACATGGTGCGGGGCGGCGACGTTTTTCCCCCCAGCCTCGAGGACAGCGCGCGAGGAGATGAATGAACCCTAAATCGATCGACCGATCGATCGGTCTGATCGATCGTCCCGCCGCTCGCGCCCCGCGGTCTTCTCCCCCTCACGCTCACGACGCCCTCCCCCAACCTCCGCAGGCGCACGACGAAATGAACCAGTGCAGGGAGGGCGACATCGTCAAGCTCACGCACTCGCGCCCGCTGTCGAAGATGAAGAAGTGGGTCGTGGCTGAGATTCTGAAACCGGAGCGCGACTACGCGCACGACAACACGGGGAAGACGAGGCGGATGATCATCGATCGCGACGAGGCGCGCAGGCTGCGCGCGGGCGTGGAGGGGAGCGCGCTCGCGAGGGAGCACGCGCGGATGCAGGCGCTCGAGGAGGAGAAGAAGAGGGAGGAGGAGGAGGCGACGGGGTTTGACGTGGACGCCGCGGCGAGGGCGAGATGGGAGAGGTTGAACAGGGAGGGCGGCGCGGGGGAGGGGGAGGACGACGACGACGACGACGACGACGGGCCGGGGTTAGGGGACGGGCCGCAGGTCATCGGCGTGCCGTCGAGGCCGAGCTACGCGGCGTTCAGAGGGTTCGCCGCGGGGGCTGCGGGTTGGCACTGACGACGCGGCGGCGGTCGTCGAGTCGTTTACGTAGGAGACGTCGTCGTCGTCAACCGACGTTTATTATTACGGTACGGTTGACTCGCTACGTCTTAAATACCGGACTCGTCGCGCGTCCCCACTCGCCGCCGTCCGCGGAAAGGCATCCATCGCGCGTCGCGTCGCGTCGCGTCACATCAGCTCGAAGTACTTCCCCGTCTTCGGCTCGAAGTAATAGTTCAGCACCGGGTCGTAGATGAGGTCTAAATCCGCCGCGCCCTCGGGCTTCGGCGGCGGCGCCGTCGTCGTCGCCGTCGCCGCGTCTTCCCCGCCGCCGCTCTCCGCGGACGCGGCGCTCGGCTCTCTCGACGCCTCCCTGGCGGCGGCGGCGGCGTCTTCCGCGGCGGCGGTTGACGTTCCGTATTCCTCCTCGCGCTGCGCCTCCCCCGCGGTTTTCCTCGGCGTGCCGCTCGCGCCGTACGACGACGGCACGACGAGGTCCGGGGTGAACGCGCGGTAGTGCATCGCTCGCGCCCCACCCGGACCGCCCGCGCCGACGCCGACGCCGACGCCGACGCCGACGCCGACGCCGACGCCGCCGTGCCCGACAGCTGGCGGCGGGTACGCCCCGGGGATCGGCGTCTCGCGTCGCGACGGGATCCCCCCGTCGGACGCGCCCGACGCGCTCGCGCCGCCGAAGGACCGCGACGACTCGCCCCCCCTGGAGTGATGCGCGTCGCGGTCGCCGTGACCGCCGAGGTGGCGCGGGGGGAGCAACATATCGCTCTCGCGCGGGAATGTGAGGAGCATCTCGTCGTCGCCGGCGTCGTCGTCGTACGCGTATTCACCCTCCGCGAGCCCGCCGCTGCCGTTCGGGTAGTACGCGACGCCGTCCTCCGCCGACTCTGGCGACGCTGGCGCGTTCAACGCCATCGCGAGCTCCGCGGCGTCGTCGTCGACGTCGTCGTCGTAGGACGATAATCGCACGGTGTCGGACACGCGCGTCGCGCCCTGAAGCACGTTCGTCGTCGTCTTCGTCTTCGTTCCCCCCGCCGGCGCCGCGTCCGGGAATCCGTCGGGCTGCGTCGGCGACCGGACGCTTCGCAGCGGCTCCGCCGTCGCCTCCTCGGGAGACGACACGACGCCCCACCGCCCGTCGTCGCGGGGGATCTGCAGGCTCAGTAGGGAGACGTTCGCGGCGCCGGACCGTCGCCTCGAGGGACCCGGACCCGGACCCGCGCCGTCGTCGTACCGCGTGCTCGAGTACAGATGCGCGGGGGGCTGCGTCGGCGACGCGTCCCCCTCGCCGCCGCCGCCGCCTCCGCCGCCGCCGAGGCCGAAGCCGTCCGCCGAGAGTCGAACCCCCGACGACGCGCGCCGGGAGGACTCGCCCTCGCCCGCGTAACTGCTCCCGAACACGCCCATGTCGACGCTCGAGCGCCGCGGCGACGGCGACGGCGACGACGCGAACCGCGCGCCGCGCGACGACCCCGTCCGCGCGCTCGCGGCGCCGCGCGGCGTCCTCGACGACGCGAGGAGATTCGACGGCTTGGCGTTCGCCGTCGCCGCCCTCGCCCCGCCGACCGGCGCCGATCCCACCTTGAACACGCCGAACGTCCCCTTCGGCGACTTCGGCGACGGCATCCCCCCACCCCGCGTCGTCAGCGCCGCGTCGTCGTCGTCCGGGCCCGGGATGGCGTTCCGGAACCCCCACGACGACCCGCCGCCGCCGCCGCCGCCGCCGCCGCCGCCGCCGCCGCGCGCGCTCGGCGACGCCGCCGCGCTCGGCGGGTACATCGGCTCCACGAGCAGCTCGCCGCCGCCGTGCCCGCCGCCCACGCTCAATCCTCGTCCGAAGTGGTCGTTCAGATCGTACCCGTACCCGTCGCCGCCGCGGCGTTCCCCGCGCGGGGTGAGGTGCTGCGACGACGGCCGAGACCCGCCGCCGCCGCCGCCGCCGCCGCCGCCGCCGCGTCGCGCGCCGCCGCGGCTGCCGGGCGCGTCCGAGCCCGCGCTGCCTCCTCGCGGCGTGAACCTGCTCCCGAACGCGAGGTGGACGCCGCCGCCGCCGTCGCCGCGACTCGCGCCTCGCGACCCGCCGCCCGGGGTGGACACGCCCTCGGTCTCGCGGTCGCCGAAGACGCGGTCGCCGCTTCGAGGGCGCGCGGCTTCGCCGCCGTGCGCCGAGCCTTCGCGCGAGACGAAGCCGCCGTCGCCGCCGTCGCTCGGGAGCGCGACGTCGCACCGCGACAACCGCGCGGGGTCGAGCACGCGCGTGCGCCTGTCGACCCCGGGTAAGAAGTCCACCGCTCGGTGTATCGGCTCGTCGAACACGCCGAGGACACCGACGCCGGGGACGCCGGCGATCGGATCATCCGCGGGTCCCCCCCCGCCCACATCGTTCCCGCCGCCGCCGTCGCCGGCGTCGTACTGAAACTGATGCATCGCGACGTTGAACGGCGTCCGGCGCGCGGCCGCGGCCGCGGCGCGCGCGCGCGCCGCCGCCGCCGCCGCCGCCCCGCCGCCGCCGCCGCCGCCGCCTCCGACGCTCCCGTCGAGGACGTCCGCCGCCGTCGCCAGCGGCGGGGATCTGAGCGTGAAAATTTTCCGCACCTTGCACGTGGCGCCCACGGCGACGCTCTCCACCGCGCGATGCGCGACGCGCTCGCCGCCCTGGGACGCGAACAGCGCGGCGACGAGCGCGGGGACGTCCAGCGCCAAGTTCGTCCACGTCCCGTGCTGCAAGATCCCGCGCGGAAGCGGCACCTGGACGTGCAGCGGCGAGGACTTGACGTCGCTGAGGGTCGTTCCATACAAAGCGACGTCGGGGTGGAGTTCATAGGCGTCAGAAGCGGAGTTGAAAGGCGTCGAGGGCGGGGATCGAAAGCGAGGGACCCTGGGCGGAGAGATGCGCCGGGCAAAGTCCTTAAGGAACGGCGTTCACCACGCGAACGCGGTCGTATGGGGACCAGTGTGACATAGAACGCGCCTGAAGGAGGTGGAAAAGAAGAGTCGGCGTCGCGTGCCGTCCGAGTCGCTGACGCCGACCTCGAACGAGACGTGCGCGCCCTCCGGGACGAAGATCTGGACGACGAGGTACGGCTGCTTCAGGCTCACTGCGACGCGCGCGCGGATGAGGAGGAGGAGGAGGAGGAGGAGATGGACGGACGGTCAGCGGGGGTGGGTCGCGCGCGGAGGACGGCGGAGCGACGAAAGTCAAAAGGCCGCGCGATGGGACGACGGGATGACGCGGACGACGAACGCACGTCCTCTGCGCTCGTCCTTCGGGAGCTGCATCTTGTGCCCCGGGCCGCCGCTGACGCAGTACACGTATCCTTTCACGGTCTTCTCGTAAATCCGCTTCACGGCCTTCCCGCCGAGCATCTTCCAGTCCCCCGTCGGGTCCTTCCCCTGCGCGCGCGCGTCGGACGAGAGAGGTGAGCCATTGCCATTCAAAAACGCGGGAGCGAACGAACGAACGCGATCTGGCGCCGCGAGGACGACGGACGGCGACGCGGGGGGGCGGCGCCGCGGTCGTCTGTGCGATCGCGCACCTGCGGGGAGAAGACCTCGACGAAAGGCCCGCCCTGATACGGCGCGAACATCGCCCTTCGCGCGGGCTCGCGACCCCTGACTCCTCCTCGCCGCGGCCGGCGCCTTCCGTAGTGACGACGCCGAGCGGCCGATTTCCCCGGTAATATGATAACTGAAGGTCGTTCGTTGATCGCGGTGCTGGTCGGTGAAAATCGGGTTCAAGAAAAATATTGACCAAGGCTCGACCGCGATGAAATTTGAAACCACTGACAGCTGCTGGATTTTCCGAGGCCGCGACGGAATCTCGTTCCCCCCCGCGCGCCACCTCGCGCGAGGTCATACCCCCGCGCGCCGCGCACCGCACGCGCCCGAGGCCGCGCGCGCATCGACCGCGACACGCGCGCGCACGTCCGCGAACGCGCGCGAACCGCGTCTCGTCCGCGCGTCTCGTCCACGTCGTCGCGTCCTCGAAGCCGGCGGCGGGCGTCACGAAAAAAAGCAACGACCGCATCGCATCGTCGCCCGTTCGTCGTCGTCGTCGCTCGCAATGGCTGAGAACGCGCCGACGACGACGGTGAACGTCACGAGGGACATCGCGAAGGAGCTCACGTTCGAGGACATCAGCGTGCACTCCCCCGGCTTATTCCGCAAGGGCGACGCCATGCGCGCGCTGCGCGAGAACCCCTCCACCGGAACGTTCAGACGCGCGCTCGCGGAGCTGAACCAGACGACCGAGTCGTTCGCGCGCATCTTAGACGCCGCGCGCGAGAAGGCGCTGGGGAACTCCGAGGCGGACTTGGAGCGCATCAAGACGAACATCAAGCGCCTGAAGTTCGGCACGATCGAGCTCGGGACAGAGCGCGCGTTCTTGCGTTCCATCCTCGAGTCCCGCCCGCTCCCTCGCGCGCCCCCCGAGGAATCCGACGCGTTCCGCGCGCGCAACGCTTCGCTGAAGCAGCTCAAAGACGCGAACGACGCGAACGAAAAGGTGGTCGAAGACCTCGTGACGCGCGTCGGCGCGTCCGCGGCGGCGCTCGAGGCGGAGAAGGCGCACCTCGCGGCGCGCGTCGACGCGTTGGAAGGATTGGAGCGCGATGTGGACGCCGCGGAGCTCGCGAGCGCGGGCGTCGCGAAGGTTCGTTCGAGCTCTGTACACTGGTCCCCATACGACCGCGTCCACGTGGTGAACGCCGATCCTTAAGGACTTTTGCCGGCGTCCCTCTGCGCCTACCCCTCGCTTTCAATCCCCGCCCGCGACGCCTTTCAACTCCGCTTCTGACGCCTTTCAACTCCACCCCGACGACGAATCGAAGCACGCGGCGCCGGACCCGGCGGACGAGCATCTCACGGACGCGGAAGCGCGCGCGATGCTCGACGAGCTGGACGCGGAGGCGACGCGCGTGAACGCGGCGCTGCGCGCGCGAGAGAGCGAGGCGATGGCGATGCGGAGCGCGCTCGAGCCCGGGGAGGCGGCGCTCGCGGAGTGCAAGGCGGAATTGGCGCTTCTCGCCGGCGCGGGGCGCGCGATGCAACGCGAGGCGAAGGCGATGGCGGAGATCGCGGAGACGGACGCGCTGATCCGCGAGCAGAAGGCGCTGGTGGAGACGCTGCAGGGCGTGCGCGTGGTGTCCGTGGACGACGGCGGCGTGAGGCTCACGCTGAGCGTGCGCACGGCGCTGCCCCCGACGGAGAAGGCGATCGACGGAGAAGGCGACTTTGACGACGCGGGGAGAGAAAAGGAACATCTGATGCGCGTGGAGTTCCACCCCGGGTCCGTCGCCGTGAAGGACGCGTCTTTGGAGCCCGCGGACGTGCCGATCGAGGACGTCGTCGCCGTCGCGCGGTCCGCCGCGGACGCGCAGAGCGCGCTGTCTGACTTGCTGTGCGAGACGCGCACGCGCGTCGCCGCGACGGCGGCGCGAATGGAGGCGTTGAGTAAGGCGGCGGCGAACGGAACCGCGGTGGAATGGAACGCGATGGAGGCGATCGTGCGCGCGCCGCTGTCGCCGGTCGGGACGCTCGCGATGGAGGTGCCGTTCGAGTGGCCGATGAACGGCGCGCGCGTCCGCGTCGTCGGGCTCGCCGGGTTCGCGCCCGCGATCGTCGCCGCCGCCGCCGGGTCGGTTGATCCGGCGGGATACGGAACCGTGGAGGAGGCGGTCACCGCGACGCGCGACGCGCTCGCGGCGGCCACCGCGGCGTGACGAGCGCATTTATAGAGAGACGGACGGCGCGGACGTTTGTAAGTACTGCACGCGCGAAGGAAGCATCACGACGAGAGCTACGTTATGCCGTCATCCGCGCGCGGCGTTTACGCGAACGACCCAGACTTTTTCCCGCGTTTCTTTTGACCGCCGCCGCCGCCGCCGCCGCGTCCTCCCCCGCCGCCTCGTCCTCCCCCCCCGCCTCCGCGTCCGCCGCCGCCTCTCCCTCCTCCTCCCCCTCCTCCTCCACCACCATCCCCTCCCCCCGCTCGCCGCTCGCGGAACGCCGGCATCGAAGCGCCGCCCTCGCCCCTGGTCCCGTCCGTCCTTCCGCCGCGGTCCGGCACCTTAGGGCCGTTCCATACGAGCGAATGTCAGGGTGGAGTTGAAAGGCGTCAGAAGCGTAGTTGAAAGGCGTCGAGGTGTGTCGGGATTGAAAGCGAGGGACCCTGGGCGGAGAGATGCGCCGGCAAAAGTCCTTAAGGATCGGCGTTCACCACGCGGACGCGGTCGTATGGGGACCAGTGTGACATAGAACGCACCGCGCCGATGACGACGCGCTTGGCGCTCGCGTCGCGCACGCTCGCGCGCGCCTCCGCGTTCGTCCGCAGATTCGCGCGCGCGAGGTCCCCCACGCGCGCGTCCGCGAGGTCGGCGACGGTCACGCTCGCGCGCGTCTGCAGCGTCCCGTCGTCGCCGTCGCCGTCGCCGGCGCCGGCGCGGCGGAGAAACGCCGCGGCGAGCTCCGGGCGGGGTTTCATTCGCTCGGGGCCGTTCCATACGAGCGAACGTCGGGGTGGAGTCGAAAGGCGTCAGAAGCGGAGTTGAAAGGCGTCGAGGGCGGGGATTGAAAGCGAGGTGTGGGCGGAGAGAGACGACGGCAAACGTCCTTAAGGATCCGCGTTCACCACGCGAACGGGGTCGTATGGGGACCAGTGTGCAATAGAACGCACCTTGGAGTACGCGAACGACTGCGCGGCGACGCCCGCGCGCTTGCCGACGGTTTCCTTTCGAACCGCGTACTCGTCGTTCAGCGCGCGGACGATCGCGCGAAGAGTTTCAGTCACGTCGTGGTTTAGGGTTTCCAAGGACCCGGCCGGGAAGAGGCGGTCGAGGTGGTCGGCGGGGAGGCGCGACAGCGCCTTCGCGACGGCGGCCGCGACGGCGGCGGCGACGGCTCCGGCTGAATCTGCATCCCCCGCCGCCGCCGCCGCCGCGGCCGCGGGGACGGCGTCGTCGTCCACCAGCGCGTCCGCCATCCGCCACAGCGCGTTCGACGTCCTCTCTTCCGCCGCGTCGTCGAGGCCGGGCGGCCCCGCGTCCTCGGTATCCATCGCGCCCGCGCCCGCTCCCGCCCCCGCGGCGCCGTCGCTCTCAGGGCCGTTCTATACAAGCGAACGTCGGGGTGGAGTTGAAAGGCGTCAGTTGGCGTTGAAAGGCATCGAGGGCGGGGATTGAAAGCGAGGGGTGAGCGGAGAGAAACGCCAGGAAAAGTCCTTAAGGATCGGCGTTCACCACGCGAACGCGGTCGTATGGGAACCAGTGTATAGAACGCACCTCACTCTTCCTCGAGAGCATCACGCCACTCTGCACGTAGGTCACCAGCTCGTCCAGCAGCGTCCGCAGGTCGCACGACGCCGCGCGCGACTCCGCGTCGATCGCGGCGAGAAGCCGGCGAAGCCCTTGCTCGATCCGCCGCGCGTTCGCGTCCGCCGCGTTCGGTGTCGTCGCGGAGACGGACGCGGACGACGCGCACGATCGCACGATCGCGTGCGTCGCCGCCTCGACGCCGCGCGCATCGTCCGCGCCCGCGGTCTCGACGAGCGCGGCGACGTCCGACGCGAGGTGCTGCGCGATGCGCACGAAGTCCGCGGGGGACGCGCGACGCGTGACGTCGCCCGGGGACGCGTCGTCGACGGGGACGCTGGGGGGGGGAGAGGAGGGAGGGGTGGGACGCGTCGGTCGATGTCGATCGATCGAGGTGGGGGGGGGCGTCGTCGAGCGAACGAGAGGCGACGGCGACGGCGGACGGTGGACGGCGCGTCGGACCGGGGAGAGACGCACCCGACGTCCGCGAGGCGTTCGAGGAGGTCCTCCGCGGCGTCGTCCGCCGCGGTCGTCATCGCGCGCGTGCGGCCGCGGCGCGCGACGCGTTGTATCGGCGAAACGATCCTGTCTGACTCTCGTGTCAGCAACAGACAGACGAGTCGCAGTCGTCGCGTCGCGTCGTGACGCGGACGAAGAAACTTCTCGGAAGTCGTCGGCGTCACTCCGGGGCGGCGCCATGGGGAGCGCGTCGTCCGCGCGGTCGCGGCCGTCGCCGCCTCCGGGTCACACGAGCGGCGGCGCGACCCTCGAGGCCGCGCTCGCGGAGATAGAGGAGGAGCAGCTCCGCAAGGTGCGCGAGATTCCGGCTCGCGACAGATGAACGCGGCCTCGTCGTCGTCGTCGTTTTTTTTCCTTCGCCATCCTTCGTCGTCGCTCACGTCATCAGCGCCTCGTCCCCTCCTCCCTCCTCGCATCGTTCCAGGCGCTCGAAGCGAGCGTCGGCGGCGCGAGCGCGAGCGGCCGCGATGCTCCGCGACCGCAACGCGCGGACGTCGAGCTCGACGCCTTGGGCGCGACGCGAGCGGAGACGCGGCGAAGACAGGTCGAAGAGGACGCGCGCGTCGCGGCTCGGATGCAGCGACGCGATGACGAGGCCACGGCGACGGCGACGGAGTCCGACGCGATGCTCGCGGCGAGGCTTCAGCGCGAAGAAGAAGCCGCGGCCGCGGCGGCCGCGTCCGGTAACTCGAACGGAGGAATGATGATGGCGGAGGCGCGAGCGAGGGGGCGCGCGGAAGGTTGGGGCGGCGGCGGCGGCGGAGGAGGGCGAGGCGCGCCGCCGCCGCGCCGCGACGACGACGTCGACGTCGAGCTCGACGACCTCGCGGCGAACCGCCGCAGAGACGCGGCGATCGCGGCGGCCGCGGCGGGGCGGGACATGCTCTCCGCGGGGGGGTTGATATTCGGCGGCGGCGCGCGCGGCGGCGGCGGCGGCGGCGGCGGCGGCGGCGGCGGAGGCGGACGCAGACGCGACGACGAAGACGCGGACGCCGCGCTCGCGAGGGCGCTCGCGGAGGAAGAGACGGAAGCCGCCGCGCGTCACCACGGCGACGGCGGGAGAGCCCCCAGCGGACGCGACGCCACGGCGGCGGACGACGAGGCGCTCGCGAGGGCGCTGCAGGAGGAAGAGGACGCCGGGTGGGCGGCGGCGCCGGCGCCGGCGCCGGCGCCGGGCGCGTCCTTCGTCCCGCCTTCTCCGGTTCCCGTTCGATCCGTTCCCCCCGGACACTGCCCCGGGTGCGAGCGATCGACCGCGTGGACGGGCGGGATCAGCGCGATGGGGCGGACGTGGCACCCGACGTGTTTCACGTGCGCGGGGTGTCGCCGCGTCATCGCGGAGCCTTCGTTCGCGACGCGCGACGGCGTCGCGTATCACAAATCGTGTTTCCGAGAGTTGTTCCACCCGAAGTGCGTCGTGTGCGACGTCTTCATCCCCGCGGACCGGTCGGGATCGGTGAAGTTTCTCACGCACCCGTACTGGGGCGACGTGTTTTGTCCGACGCACGACGACGACGGCACGCGTCGATGCGACGGCTGCGATCGTTTGGAACGCCGCGGAACGTCGGAGAATCAATTCGGCGAGCTGCCGGACGGCAGAGCGCTGTGCATCGAGTGCGCGTCCACGGCGGTCATCGACAGCGCCTCGGACGCGCCGCCGCTGTACGACGACGTGTGCCTCTTCTTCGAGAGCAAAGACATGCCGCTGCTGCCGCAGCGACCGCCGCTGCATTTAGGCGCGTTTTATACGCTGGTCCCCATGCGACCGCGTTCGCGTGGTGAACGCCGATCCTTAAGGACTTTTGCCATCGTCTCTCTCCGCCCACCCCTCGCTTTCAATCCCGACACACCTCGACGCCTTTCAACTCCATCTGACGCCTTTCAACTCCACCCCGACATTCGCTCGTATGGAACGACCCTCAGTCCCGCAAGAGATGCTCAACGACGCGGACGACGTCGAGGGGTGGCATCGCGGCCGAACCGCGCGCACGCGCGGTCTGTGCATGTTCCAGGAGCACCGCATCCGAACCGTGGAGCGCGTGCCGAACGTGAACGGCGGGAGGGGATTTAGTAACAGTTCTGGGTTTCCGGGGTTAGGGTTCAGCGAGCGCGTCGTGACGCGGACCGCGGGGCACACCGTGAACGCGGTCGTCGTGTTGTACGGCTTACCGCTCATCGCCGCCGGCGCGATTCTCGCGCACGAGTGCACGCACGCGTACATACGCCTCGCGGGTGGGTACCCGCGCCTGGAGCCGAAGGTCGAGGAAGGGCTGTGTCAGCTCATGGCGCTGCTGTGGGTCGAGAACGCGGCGCTGCACGGCGTGTCGCGAGAGAGGGGGGGACCCTCGAGCGGCGGCGGCGGGAAAGGCGGAAAAGTTTCCGCGCCGGCTCCGGCGTCGTGGGAGGAAGCGAACGCCGCCGCGATGGCGGGGTACGTCGCGAACCAGATACGGACGGACCGCAGCGAGATATACGGCGACGGGTTACGCGCCGCGTTGGCCGCGCATAATAAACACGGCCTGCGCGCGGTGTTTTCGCACGTGCGCGCGACGGGGCGGTTGCCGCCGCCGTGAGGCGCGTTCTATACACTGGTCCCCATACGACCCCGTTGGCGTGGTGAACGCCGTTTCTTAAGGACTTTTGCCGGCGTCTCTCTGCGCCTACCCCTCGCTTTCAATCCCCGTCCTCGATGCCTTTCAACTTCAACTGACGCCTTTGAATTCCACCCCGACGTTCGCTTGTATAGAACGGCCCTGAGCGTCGTTCGCGAGACGGGAGACGGCGGCGCTCGGTTCGGTCCGCTCGGGGAGAGCCGCGAGAGGAGGTACTGTAGCAGCGCAGTAGATTTAATTAATAAGGGATGTAGAAACGAGACCTGAGCTTTATCTTGGGGGCATCATCGCGCGCCCGGTCGTGCGGCGGCGCGGAGAGAAGTATCACGGCGACCGGAAGGAACCGGATAATTTTTTCCCTCGCGGAAACTACCTTCGTACAGCCTGGACGCCGCGCGAGTTCGCCCGCCAGCTCGCGCGCGATCTCGCCGCGGGATCGAGCAGAGCGCGAGCCCTTCTGACCTTCCGTCGCCGCAGCCGCCGCGTCGCCGCTTCGCGCGCCCGCGTTCCAGCGACGCGTCCGCACTCGAAGACGCGCGCCCGCAGCGGCCCCGCGCCGGCTCATCGCGACATCGCCATGGTGCGCGTCCGCCCTCTCCCTCGTCCGACGCCCGCCGCGAGGAGGACGCGTCGCCGCGGCCGCGCGCGGTTCGATCGATCGACCGATCGATCGCTCGCCGCTCCGCCGCTCCGACGCGACGGAAGATCGATCTTCTCTTCTCTTCTCTTCTCACCTCTCCTCCGCCCCCCCCCGTCCTCCCCGTCCGTCCGCCCCCGCCCCACCCCCCGCGCCGCAGGCGCTCTCGATGTACACGAAGCCCCACGACGGCTCGATCAAGTCCAAGGTGGTCGCGAGCCTCGGCGAGCACGACATCGCGTTCCTCCCGCTCGCATCCTACGACGGCGCGATCGACCCCGCGCTCGCGCCCATCCTGCGCGGCGTGCCGGGCGGCGACGTCGCCGGCGCGACGACGTGCGCGAAAGCGCTCGCGAGCACGGGGACGTACCCGATGTACGCCCCGCGCGAGCAGGTCGACGCGTGGGTGAAATGGGACGACGAGGTCCTCGCGCCGCGCGTCGCGACGTGCGTCAAAATGCTCCGCGGCGAGACGCCGTTCGTGCGAGCCGCGTTCGACGACGCGGCGACGCGATTAGACGCCGCGCTCGCCGAGCTCGAGCGATACCTCGCGCCGAGGTACGAAAAGGACGACGAGCGGTTCATGGCGGACGGCGAGAACCTCACGCTCGCGGACGTGTTCGTCGTGTGCTCGCTGTACGACGCCTTCTCGTGCGCCGTGGACGCCGCGGCGAAGGAGCGGTATCCCAACGTGTGCCGGCTGCTGTACACCGTCGCGGCGTCGCCGGGGATTCAAAAGGCGATCGGGACGCCGACGAGCGTGGACGCGGTGACGATCCCGAGTAGTGGGAATAATGACAGTGGCGCCGCCGCCGAATCCGCCGCTACCGCCGCGAAGCCGCGGTCTTCGTCTCGGTCCGCGCCGGCGCCGGCGGCGACGGGCCCGCCGACGGGGACTCCGGAGGAGATCGCCGCCGCGGAGGCGGCGGCGAGCGCGCAGGGGCTCGTCGTGAAGTCTCTGAAGGACGCGAAGAAGGCTGGCGACGCGACGGTGACGGACGATCAGGTCAAGGCTGCCGTGGCGACGTTGCTGGAGCTGAAGAAGCGCGCGGACGCGCTCAAGGGCGTCGTCGCGGCGCCGCCGAAGGGAAAGGGTAAGGGCGGCGGCGAGAAGAAGCCGCCGCCCGCGAAGAAGGAGAAGGCGGGTAACGCCAAGGCGATCAAAGAGACCGGGTTGGGTCTCACCGCGTCCGTGGAGGACGACTTCGGGGCGTGGTACTCGCAGGTCGTCGTCGCGGGCGAGCTCATCGAGTACTACGATATCTCCGGGTGTTACATTCTGCGACCGTGGGCGTACAGCATGTGGGAGTGCATCAAAGATTTCTTCGACGCGGAGATTAAAAAGACGGGCGTGGAGAACTGCTACTTCCCTCTGTTCGTCTCCGCCGCGAGGCTCGAGGCGGAGAAGGACCACATCGAGGACTTCGCCCCGGAGGTGGCGTGGGTCACGAGGTCCGGGCAGAGCGATCTGGACATCCCCATCGCGGTCCGACCGACGTCGGAGACGGTGATGTACCCGCAGTTCGCGAACTGGATCCGAAGCCACCGAGATTTACCCCTCAAGCTGAACCAGTGGTGCAACGTCGTTCGGTGGGAGTTCAAGCACCCGACGCCGTTCATTCGCTCGCGCGAGTTCCTGTGGCAGGAAGGCCACACCGCGTTCACGAACAAGAAGGACGCGGACGCGGAGGTGAGGCACATCCTGGAGCTGTACCGCCGCGTCTACGAGGAACTCCTCGCGGTGCCGGTGATTCCGGGCGTGAAATCCGAGAAGGAAAAATTCGCGGGCGGGCTCTACACCACCACCGTGGAGGCGTTCGTGCCCGCGACGGGACGAGGGATCCAGGGCGCGACGAGCCACTGCCTCGGGCAAAACTTCGCGAAGATGTTCGACATCACGTTCGAAAACGCCACCGGCGGGCGGTCGATGGCGTGGCAAAACTCGTGGGGGTGCACGACGCGCACCATCGGCGTCGCCGTCATGGTGCACGGGGACGACATCGGGTTGGTGTTGCCGCCGCGCGTCGCGCCGCTGCAGGCGGTCGTCATCACGATCCCGAACACGAAGATGTCTAAGGAGGACACGGGTCGCATGAAGGGTGCGTCGCGTCGCGTCGCGTTCGTTCGTTCGTCGCGGGCGTCCGCCGGGATGGATCGCTTTCGTTTTCGTTTCCGCTTCTTTTCTTTTGGCGCCCTCCGTTTGCCGCGCGCGCGTCTTCGATCCGCCCGGCTCTTACCGTCTCTCGCGCGGGCGAATCGTCCCGCGCGGCGAGAAACGTCCTCGGACGTCCGAGCCGCACACCGAGCGCGGCGCACTGAAAAATGCGACCTCCGCCGTGAGGCCCCTTACCAGTAACGAGTCGTCGACCGCGAGGTTGTGGCTTCGTTATAATGAGGAGCCCTACAGTCCGTCCGTCATTCCTCTCTTCTCTTCCTTTCCCCGCCGACCGCCGCGACCCTCGGCTCACGCGACCCTTCCACCCCATCCATCCATCGATCGATCGATCAAATCAAATCGAATCAAATCACTCGAAAACAAACAGAGACGGGCCAGAAGATGACGGCGTCGCTGCTCGCCGCGGGCATGCGCGCGAAACTCGACGACCGCGACAACTACACCCCGGGGTGGAAGTACAACCACTGGGAGCTCAAGGGCGTCCCGCTGCGATGCGAGTTCGGCCCGAGAGACCTCGAGGCTGGGCACTGCGTCGTCGTGCGCCGCGACAATCGCGCGAAGGAGACGGTCAAGCTGGAAGACTTGCCGACGCGGCTGCCGAAGCTGTGCGAGGAGATGCAGGCGGATATGCTCGCGCGCGCGACGAAAAAACGCAACGAGGCGATCACCACGTGTACGTCCTGGGACGGGTTCGTGGCGGCGCTGGACGCGAAGAAGATGGTCCTCACGCCGTGGTGCGAGACGAAAGAGAGCGAAGAGCTCGTGAAGAAGCGGAGCATGGACGACGGCGAGGGCGGCGCCGCGAAGACGCTGTGCATTCCGTTCATTCAGCCGCCGTTGGAGCCGGGGACGAAGTGTTTCGTCACGGGCGCGCCGGCGACGACGTGGGTGATATGGGGGCGGAGTTACTGAGGCGCGTTCTACACGAGCGAATGTCGGGGTGGAGTTGAATATGTAATCCATTCGTTCGCGCGCGGAGCACGCAGACGTAGACCTCCTCCGCGCATCGGTCCGCGCTCCGCCGAACCCGCCCTCCTGGCACTTTTTGGCGCTTTTCTGAGATCCGGATCTGCGCCGAGCGCGTTGGAAAGGTCGGCTCATCCACTCGCGCGGACCCACTCGTCCGGGCGCGACCGCCGTGTCGCACGACGCTCACCCGTCCCGCCATGTCTTCCGCTTTCGCGCTCTCCGCGCGCGCGCCGCTCGCCGCGCGTCGACGCGCGACGCTGACGCGCGGGCTGCCGCGCCGCGCGCGCGTTCGCGTCGGCGTCGCGCCGAGAGCGCAAGCCGCCGCCGGGGATAAATCGAAGCCGCAGTGGTCCACGGATCGGCAGCTCGCGAAGGACGAGGACATCGACCTGAAAGACGGCGAGAAGCTCATGTGCGTCAGTCCCCGCGTCTTCTTCCATCGCCGCGCGCGCGTCCTCTCGGCGGCAAAAGTCCTCAAGGAACGGCGTTCACCACGCGGACGGGGTCGTATGGGGACCAGTGTGACGCGCGCGACGAGAGCGCGTCGTAATGATGAATCGCCTCGTCGGCCCTAACCCTCAAGCCAAAAAGTCTCGTCTCGTCTCGTCTCGTCTCGCGATGGACGATCGATCGCCTCCTCGCGCGAATCGAATCGACTGACCGTCCGTCCGTCCCGCCTCCCCCCCCGCTCCAAACCTAACCTCCGCGCCCCCGCAGCGTCTCCGTCCCCGCGACGAGCGCGAACATGGGCCCCGGGTTCGACTCCTTCGGCTTCGCGGTGGACCTCGAGAACGAGCTCATCCTCGAGCGAGGCGAATTCGTCGTGGACGTTGTCGGCGAGGGCGAAGACTCGCTGCCGCGCGACGAGTCGAACGCGATCATTCAAGCCGTGAAGGACGGGTTCAGCGCCATCTACCCCGACCGCGAGCTCCCGATCGAAAACATCCGGTTCAAGAGCGTGAACCGCATCCCGCCCGCGCGCGGGCTGGGGTCGTCGAGCGCGGCGCTCGTCTCCGGCCTCGCCGCGGGGCTCGCGCTCGCGGGGCAAGACCTCGCGGCGCCGCAGACGAAGCAGCTGCTGCTTCAGCTCGCCGCGGACTGCGAGGGGCACCCGGATAACGTCGCGCCGGCGATATACGGCGGGTTCCAGGTGTCGATCAACACCGGGAAGCAGTGGGTGACGCAGGCGGTGCGGCTTCCCGACGGCATGCAAGCGATCCTGTTCATCCCAGATTTCGAATCGCTCACGTCCGAGACGCGCGCGGCGCTGCCGAAGGAGATCCCCGTCGCGGACGCGGTGTATAACATCTCCCGCGCGGCGATGCTCGTGAACAGCTTCAGCACCGGTAACTTGGAGGCGCTCAGGTGCGTTCTATACAAACGTTTTTCACCCACCGCTCGGTTTCAACACTTGATCGCGTCTTCTTTCAACTGACCGATGAACTATTTTTGTATGGAACGACCCTGTCAGGTACGCGTGTCAGGACGTGATTCATCAACCCGTACGAGGCGCGGCGTTTCCGCTCGCGGAGCTCATCGACGCGGCGTACTCCAAGGGCGCGCACGGGGCGTTCCTCAGCGGCGCCGGGCCCACGGTGCTCGCGCTCACGGGCGGGCACGGCTCGGACGTGGACGCGGACACGATGGTGACGTTTCTCGCGGTGGAAGTCGCGGACGCGATGTTGGAGGCGGCGAAACGGGAAGGGTGCGACGGTCGGGTGGTGATCTCGTCTCCGTCCGCGAACGGCGTGGAGGCGTGGAAGGAGCTCAGCTGACGTCCGCGCGGTGTCGGGATCGGGTCGGGTCGGTCGTACATGCAGACGCCGCGCGCGCGGGTAGATAGATAGATGATTATTTCGCGGAAGTTAACACGGTTGACGTACAACCGTATCGTGAGTTCACGCGACGACGATTCGCGCTCGAATGTATCACTTGACATGACTGCAGCCTAACTAAGGTTAACCTTAAATTGGTTCTAACGTATTTTGAGGCGACGCGCTCACTACCCCGTGCCCCATCCTTTTCTTCCGCGCTTGCCGGAGCCGTTCGCCGCCGCGCTCGCGCCTTTCCGCTTCTTCGTCTTCTTCTTCGCGTTTCTCCTCGCCGCGCTCTTGGGCTTCACGTCCGGCCGACCGCCGCCGCCTTTGCCGCCGCCGCCGGGGGACGTTCGGTTCTTTTGCTTCGACTTCGAGTTGCCGTTCTTCGAGTTGCCGTACGCCGCCGTCGCCTCGACGCCGTTTTTACTTTTGGTCTTGCCCTTGCCTTTACCACCGTTGACCATCCCAGACGCCGCGTTCTTCTTCTGGCGCTTCCGCGCCGGCGACCCGATGCCCTCGTTCTTCAGACGAGCGATGAAAAAATCCTCCCGCGCGTTTTCCTCTCTCTCGCGCTCGCGCTTCTCCCCCGGCGTCTCCCTCTGCCTCTTCCCCAAAAGGTTCTGGTTCCCCTTCCCCTGTCCTCGCGCGGCGGCTTTCATCCTGCTCTCTTTCCTCTCCGCCTTGCGCGTCTTCGTCTTGCTACTCCCGCTCGCGCTTCCGCCGCCGCCGCGTCCGCCCGTGAACGGCGAGCGATCGTTCGGGTTAATCTTTTTGGCGTTCGGGGCGACCATCTCGGGCAAAAACGTGAGCTCTCCCTCCGCTTGCATCGCCTCCGCGGCGGCGCGGAACAAGCCTCTGACTTCTTTGAAGCGGTACGCCGCGCCGGTGATGTTACGGCCGACTTCCTGCGGGATAAGGTGCGCGTCAGAGCGAAAGAGCGGGCGGCGAAAAAACCAAAAAAAAACCAAAAAAATGGAGAGAGAGAGAGAGAGACGCGGCCCGTCGACGACGTCGCTCAGCGAGTGGGCGAGGCCCATTCTCTTCACGCGTCGGCACGCTAATATCGACGCTCAGTACGAGAAATGCAATTATATCATCGCGACGTCGTCGCAGAGCCGCGCGCTTCTCCTCCTCTCCGGGCCGGGTCGAGAATTTATTTTTGGCTGAGGAAAAAAGAATTGCGGAGACGCGAAGACGCGAAGAAGACGCGCCTGCGGGTCCTCGCACAGGATGACCGGCCGCCGTCCGAACGCGCCGGGATGCACGACGAGCTCCTTCGCGCTGAGCACCCCGGACGCTCTCCCCGCCGCGACCGCGGTCCGCGCGTAGTCGAAATCGTTCCCGAACCGTCGCAGAAATCCGAGTAAGAGCGCGCCCAAGTTGCCCGGCGAAGCTTTCCCCGCGTCGCCGCTGAGTCGTAAATGCGACACCGCGAGCGACACGAGCAAGTACCCGCCACAGCCGCCCGTGCTCGCGTCGTCCAGCGCGTGCGTCTTCAGCAGCCGCTTCAGCGTCAACACCAGCGGCCTCAGCGCGGGGAACGTCTCGCACTGGCGCTTTATCCACGCCACGGCGTCCAACCCGTTTACCGCGCCGACTGAGGGTCGAGGGTCCATACGAGCGAACGTCGGGGTGGATTTGAAAGGCGTCAGAAGCGGAGTTGAAAGGCGTCGCGGTGTGTCGGGATTGAAAGCGAGGGACCCTGGGCGGAGAGATGCGCCGGGAAAAGTCCTTAAGGAACGGCGTTCACCACGCCGACGCGGTCGTATGGGGACCAGTGTGAGATAGAACGCGCCTGAGAGATCGACGGCGTACGCCGCGTCCGTGTGCGGATTGCGCCCGGCGTGCATCTTGATGATCGGAACCTTCGCGGTGGAGATCACCTGCGCGCGGTGAATCACCTTATCCCTACGCAACTGCCGCTCGATCGCGCGCAAGACGCGGACAAGGGCCTCGCGGTCCGCGCGCGCGAAGCCGCCGCCGCCGTTCGACGCCGTCGTCGGCCCGACGCCGGTGACGACGAGGTCGATGTCGGACTCTTTCGGGGTCGAGGATCCGCGCGAAGCGACGAACGTCGGGGTGGAGTTCAGGGGTGCGTCAGATGGAGTCGAAAGGCGTCGAGGTGTGTCGGGATTGAAAGCGAGGGACCCTGGGCGGAGAGAAACGCGCGCCGGGAGAGAAAGTCCTTAAGGATCGGCGTTCACCACGCCAACGCGGCCGTATGGGGACCAGTGTGAGATAGAACGCGACGCGCCTTTCAGCGCGAGACCCGTCGCGCCGGATCCAAAGACGTGCACGCGCGCCGCGGGGAACGCGGCTCGGACGCCCTCGTCGATCTTCCGGAACATCGCCGCGCGGCGTTCGACGTCGTCCGCGTCCGGCGCGGCGTCGCGAGCGAACGCGCGGATCTGCGCGTGGAGAGAGCCGCCGCGGACGCCGCCGCGGTTGTAATCGTCCTCCGACGCGCTCAACGCTGAAAGTCGACGGTCGGGGTGGAGTCGAAAGGCGTCGGTCGAGGTTGAAAGGCATCATAGGGTCGAGGATTGAAAGCGAGCGGTGATCGGAGAGATGCGCCGGGAAAAGTCCTTAAGAAAAGGCGTTCACCACGCGAACGCGGTCGTATGGGGGCCAGTGTGAATACGAACGTACCCGAGTCGCTCTCGTCGCTCTCCTTCTCCACGCGTCGGACCTCGTCCAGGTCCTCGTCCACGAGCGCCGCGAACTCGCCTTTGCGCGATACCGGCGTCGTGAGCGTCAGGTCTTGCACCGACGGCGACGGCGCGATCGCCGTCGCGTCGGGCGGGCGGCGTATCGTCGGCGGCGGGGAGAGGAGGGCGTCCGCCTCGGTCTGGCTCTTCGGGTTTCGGAGGATCGTTTCGACGTCGGAATCGTCGTCGGAATCGGAATCGGAATCGTCGTCTTCGTCGCTGCGCGTGAGGTTGACCCACCCGTCGCCGCTGTCGTTCCACCCGCCCGCGCCCTCCGCTTCTCTCTCCACGATCTCGTGCGGGTCGAGCTCCTCCTCCTCGTCGTCGTCGCTCTCCGTCTCCGAGTCGCCGTCGTCCGCGTCGTCGGCGTCCGCCGCCGCGACTTCGTCTTCTTCGTTTTCGTCTTCGTCTTCGTCGTCGTCGTCGTCGATCGCGCTCCCCGATCGCCCCGGCAGCGGCGTCGCTCCCCCTCCCCCGCCCACGCCCACCCTCTGCTCGATGTCGATCTCGATCTCCGCGCCGTCGTCCACGCCGAGCGCGCTCAGCGGCGTGTCCGGCGGCGCGTCGTGGAACGCGACCCTCGCGCCCTTCGGCGCCCCGCTCGGGTGATTCTCGGCGTCGTTCGTGACGTCCATGAAACACCGAACCACGCGCCCCGCGAGCGCGCCCGGCGTTCGCCGGCGCACGATCTCTTCCAGACGCGTGTTCGTGCACGCGGTGCTGATCTCCAGCGGCATCGTCCCCGCGCCGCCGCGGCCGTCCCACTTCAGCGACACGATCCACGTCACGCTCGCGACGTCGCACGCGAGCCGCCAGCGATTGAACGTCACCATCTCTACGTGTCCGTCGCGCGCCATGCCGCGCAGCGCCGCGCGCACGCGCGCGTACCAGTCGTCGACGTTGAGCGACGGCTCGTCCGCGCCGCGCGTCGCGCGGACGCGCGCGCCGACCTCCTGGGACGTGGACCCGGCGAAGGATTCCAGGCGACGGCGCGCGTCGTCGTCGTCGTCGGCGTGAAGACGCGAATCATCGTCCTCGCCGCCGGCGGCGGTGCCGGCTTCTTCCGCGTCCGCGTCCGCCGCCGCCTCCGCGACGCGATCTATCGGCAGCGCGTTCGCGACCGCGGCGTCGGCTTCGAGGAGGGCCAGCGCCTCCGCGACCATGCGGCGGTAGTGGACCATGACGAAGGGACGCTCGCCGCCGCGAGACGCGCCCTTCCCCGCGCGCGGTCCGCGCCGCCGCGCCGCGAGGTGTGACCGTCCCGAGCGGAAGACCAGACCCGGCGGGTCGTCTTCGTCGTCGGGTCGCATCAGTCTCGGGTTTTTTCTTGGCACTGGCATATTTTCTCCCCGCCGTGGTAGCTTTCGTCGTCACTTTCGCTGGCGCGCCGCCGCGTCCCCGCGCGACGATCATGGTGAAGAAACGAGAATCGAAGCAGCGCACTCGCGGCAAGGCGTTCTTCCAGTGGTGCAAGGAGAACGGCGAACGCGGCGAGCGGCTCGCCAACGAGTTCAAAGACCCTGACAAGCTGCCGACGGAGGTGACGAAAGGGTCGTGGTACAAGGCGCTTTGGAAGTGCCAGAAGTGCAAGCACGCGTGGAAGGCGACAGTGAAGAACCGCACGAAGAGTGACAAACCCACCGGGTGTCCGAAGTGCGTGCATCTTGCGCCGCTGAGTAAGACGAACAACTTCCTCGTGTGGTGCGAGAAGAACGGCGAGCGCGGGAAGAAGCTCCTGAAGGAATACGTCGACCCGGATAAGAAGCCGACGGAGCTGACGAAATGGTCGAGGCACAAGGCGATGTGGAAGTGCCAGAAGTGCACGCACGCGTGGGGGGCAATGGTGTGCAATCGCACGAAGAGCGACAAACCCACCGGGTGTCTCAAGTGCCACCTCAGAGCGCGACAACCTGAAAAGCGCAACCGCGGCGACTGAAGAAAATCAACGACGAGTGAGAACCGACGCCAACGGAGAAACCTTCTCTTGAAATGACAAAACTACTAACGAACGTACCCCCAAATTCTCCCCCTTCTCTCACCCCCATCACTCTCCTCTCACGTGAACGCGTGGAACGTCCGCGCGATGACCTCCTCCTGATGCTCGCGACTCAGCCGGTTAAAATTTACCGCGTACCCGGACACCCGCACGGTCAAGTTGGGATACTTCATCGGGTCGTTCATCGCGTCGATCAGCGTCTCGCGGCTCAGCACGTTGACGTTCAGGTGCTGCGCGCCGCGATCAAAGTATCCGTCGAGCAGAGCGGCGAGGTTATCGACGCGCGCGTCCGGGGTCTTTCCTAGGCTCGGCCCCGGGATGCTGAACGTGTTGCTGATCCCGTCCTTGCAGTGCGCGTAGGGCACTTTCGCGACGGAGTTGAGCGAGGATAAGGCGCCGCTGGCGTCGCGGCCGTGCATCGGGTTCGCGCCGGGGGCGAACGGCGCGCCCGCGGGTCGCCCGTCCGGCGTCGCGCCGGTGTGTTTCCCTGCGCAGCGGGGGCGGCGGTTGAGATTGGAAAGGAGACGCGCGCGGTCGGCGGGGCGAATGAAATCCAAAACGAAAAAAAATAGTCTATCGTCGTCGCGCACCGTACATCACGTTCGACGTGATCGTCAGCACCGAGAGCGTCGGCTCCGCGTCGCGGTACTGCGACAGCGCTCTCAGCTTGTTCATGAACGACGTCACCACGTCCACGGCGATGGCGTCCACGGCGTCGTCGTCGTTGCCGTACGCGGGGAAAGTCCCTTCGGTTTCAAAGCTCGCGATCAACCCGGTTTCGGCGTCCAGCATCGGGGTCACCTTCGCGTGTTTGATCGCGCTGAGGCTGTCCACGACGACGCTCAGCCCGGCGACGCCGTAAGCCATGTAATAGTGCCGGTCCGTGTCGATCAGCGAAAAGATCGCCGCCTCGTAGCAGTACCGGTCGTGGCTCCAGTGTATGAGCGCCATGACGTCGCGGTAGAGCGTCGCGAGCCAGTCCATGTACGCGTCGAGTCGCCGTCTCACGTCGTCGTAGCGCAACGGGACGTTTGGCGCGATCCCACCGCCGAGCGACGCCTCGATCGACGCGGGGGCGACGCGCGCGCCGCTCAGCTCCTCGAGCCCGCCGTTCAGCGCGAGCAGCAGGAGCTTCGCGAGATTGCACCGCGCGCCGAAGAACTGCGCGTCGACGCCGAGGCGCGTCCCGCTGACGCAACACGCGATCGCGACGTCGTCAGATTTAAACGCGCGCCGGAGTAAGCCGTCGTTGATGTACTGCACGCTGCTCGTGTCGATGGACGTACGCGCGCACTGGCGCTTGAACCCGGAGGGGAGGGTCGGGGACCACAGCACGGTCATGTTCGGTTCCGGCGCGGCGCCGAGGTTGGCGAGCGAGCGCATGAACCGCCAGGAGGTTTTGGTCACGAGGTGCCGCGATTCGGCGGCGGCGGCGGCGCCGCCTCCGCCGCCGCCGCGACTGGACTCGCCCGCGATCGCGCACGTCGCCCACACCGGATCCCCCGCGAAGATCTCGTCGTACGCCTTCGGTCTAAGCTGTCGGATCAATCGCAGCTTGATCACGAAGTGATCGATCAGCTCCTGCGCGTCGGACTCGTCCATGACGCCTCCGCGGAGGTCCCGCTCGATGTACACGTCGAAAAACGCGTCCAGCCGACCCAACGAGATCGCCGCGCCGTCGTTTTCCTTGCACGCGGCGAGGAACGCGAGGTAGGTCCATCGCACCGCCTCGCGCGCGTTAGACGCGGGCCGCGAGACGTCCGCGCCGTACCGCGCCGCCATCGTCTTCAGCGCTTCGAGCGCTTTCAGCTCCAACGCGAGTTCGTCGCGCCGACGAAACGTCGCGGAGACGTCGCCGTCGCCGCCGGCGGCGGCGGCGGCGGCGGTCGACGACGCTTCCTCCGCGAGCCTCGCGGCGTCCGCGCGCTTCGTCTCCGCGATCGCGTCCACGCCGTACAGCGCGACTCTGCGGTAATCGCCGATGACGCGTCCGCGGCCGTACGCGTCCGGGAGCCCGGTGACGAGGTGGTGCCTCCGCGCCAGTCGCATCTCCTGGGTGTACAGGTCGAAGACGCAGTCGTTGTGCGTGCGGCGCCAGCCTCGGTCGAAGAACGCGGCGACGTCCGCGTCGAGCTCGACGCCGTGCTCCGCGAGCGCGCGCTTCACGAGGCGCATACCGCCGAGGGGTTTGATCCCGCGGACGAGCGGCGCGGAGGTTTGCAGCCCGGGGACGACTGCGGGGGAGAGCGGGAGGGAGGGGGAGGGGGAAGAGAGAGTTACCGAGCGACGGGGAGAGAGACGCGGCGCGGCGCGGCGCGGCGGCGCGATGCGATGCGACGCGATGCGATACGACGCGACGCGACGCGCACCGTCGTCGAGGACGCCGTCGCCGTCGATGTACCCCGCGTCGTGCGACAGCACGCTCGACGGCGTCGTCGCGTCTATCGCGAGCACGCCAGCGTCGAACTCTTGCGTTAGCAGCTCTCGGCAAAGCGACCAGAGCTTGGTTGTCTTCTCGGTCGCGTCCGCGAGCGCGCCGGGGAGTTTCGAGAGGTCGTCGTCGCACGGCGTGACGTTCGCGGCGACGAACGCGGCGACGTCGAGGCGCGGGGGCGGGGGCGCGGGCATGGCGCGCGCGCGGGAGGGAGTGCGCGGCGCAGGGGGGGGGCGGGGTTGGTTTCTCCGGCGCGTCCGAGAGATTTTCGCCGAGAAAGCCACGACGTTTTTTCCCCGCCGTCGTAGCTTTCGTCGTCACTTTCGCTGGCGCGCCGCCGCGTCCCCGCACGAAAGGACGATCATGGTGAAGAAGCGAGGAAACATGTACACTGGCAAGCCCTTCTTCCAGTGGTGCAAGGAGAACGGCAAGCGCGGCGAGCGGCTCGCCAACGAGTTCAAAGACCCGGACAAGCTGCCGACGGAGGTGTGTAAAGGGTCGCAGTACAAGGCGCTGTGGAAGTGCCGGAAGTGCAAGCACGCATGGCGGGCGAAAGTGAACAACCGCACGAGGAGCGTCAGACCCTCAGGGTGCCCGCAGTGCGTGCATCATGCGCGTCCGAACAAGGCCAACAACTTTCTCACGTGGTGCGGGAAGAACGGCGAGCGCGGCGTGAAGCTCCTGAAGGAATACGTCGACCCCGAAAGGGAGCCGACTGAGGTGACGAGAGGGTCGCAATACATGGCGCTGTGGAAGTGCCAGAAGTGCAAGCACGCGTGGCGGGCGATAGTGAAAAACCGCACGAGGAGCGTCAGACCCAGCGGGTGCCCGCAGTGCGCGAATCATGCGCCTCTGAGCAAGACCGACAACTTCCTCACGTGGTGCGGGAAGAACGGCGAGCGCGGCGCCAAGCTCCTGAAGGAATACGTCGACCCGGAAAGGGAGCTGACGGAGGTGAAGAGAGGGTCGAAGTACAAGGCGCTATGGAAGTGCCGGAAGTGTAAGTACGCATGGAAGGCGAGAGTGGACAGCCGCACGAGTATTGCCAGATCCACCGGGTGCCCGCAGTGCAACAAAGGACGTATCAGAGGAAAGCGCGGCCGCGCCGACTAAAAAAAAGTGAACGATTTCGACGACGATTGTGATGATGAAAGAAAGAGCTCCTTCCTGTGTACACCGCGGCCGTTCTCATATTACAAGCCTCGCGCCGCCTCAAAACGTAAAATGAATGAATCACTCTATCACCTCCTCCTCTCGCCTCTCTTCCCTTCATCGTCGTTCCACCGTCGAACCCACACCCCGCGCGAACTTCGTCCGCGCCGTTCTCGTTCATCTCATCAACGTCTCGATCAAAATCAATCGTTCACGTTCGGATTCGTCAGGTGCTTCTTCTTCGCCTGCCAGTAGTGCTCCACGTACGTCTCCGCCGGCCCGTTCCACCCCCAGTCCTGCCGCATGATCGTGTTCACCAGCAGCTTCCACCGCCCGTAATCGCTGCTGTACGTCATCATCGCGCGATCCAACGCGGCGTCGATGTCGTGCGCTTGCGCGCCGTCGAACGCGTACCCGTTGGGTTCCGTCTCCTCCATTCTCGCGCGGTCCACGTCCTCGTCGACGTCGAACACCGTGTCTCGCAACCCGCCCGTGCGTCGCACCACCGGCACGGTGCCGTACCGCATCGCGATCAACTGCGTGAGCCCGCAAGGCTCGAACATGGACGGCACGAGGATCATGTCGGAGGCGGCGTAGATGAGGTGCGACAACGGCTCGTCGAACGCGAAGACGAAGCCGGATTGCCCCGGGTGCTTTTGGTTGAACTCGTTCGCGAGGTTGTTGAAGTCGTTTTGCACGTTGCCGTCCGGGGAGGACCCCAGCAGGACGAACTGCCCGCCCTGCTCGAGCGTGCGCTTCGCCGCGTGCTTGATCAGGTGCACGCCCTTCTGCTGCGTGAGGCGCGCGACGACGCCGACGACGGGCGTCCCGGGCTGCGGGAGGTTCATCGAGAGCCGCTGCGCGAGTTGCGTCTTCGCCGCCTGTTTTCCCGATTCCCACGTCCCCGCGTCGAACCACTGCGAGAGTAACACGTCCGAGCTCGGGTCCCAGATCTCGACGTCGATGCCGTTGCGGATGCCCACGAGCTTCTCTTTGTTGTCCTTGATCGCGTTGTGGTCCGCGATCTCTCGCGAGTACGTCGGCGAGACGGTCGTCGCGAACGTGCATCGCTCCAACGCGCGACCGAGGAGGTCTTGGCCAAACTCGAGGTTGTGGATCGTGATCACCGTCGCCGCCGTCGGCGGCAGGAGCGCGCGGCGCGCGAAGATGACCGGCGCGGTCGACCAATCGTGCGCGTGCACGACGTCGGGCTTGTCCATGCTGTGCTTCAACCAGTGCAGCGCGCACTGCGAGAAAAACTCGAAGCGCACGTGGTCGTCGCCGCGGCCGTAGATGCACCCGACGTCGAAGTTGCCGTTGTCGGGTTGCAAAAACACGACGGGCACCTCCTCCACCTCGCCCCTCCACACGTACAGAACGACACCCTTGAACTCGAACTGCTCCGTCTGCTTCAAGTTTTCAATCTGGTTGTGATCCATGCAGTCGTACTTGGGTAGGATCACCTCGACGGAGTGCCCCTTCTCCATGATGGCGCGGCAGAGCGCGGTGACGACGTCGCCCATGCCGCCAACCTTGGCGATCGGCGCCATCTCCACGGCGACGTGCACGATCCGCAGCTTCGGGTTGCTCCCTCTCGCGCCCTTCGTGTTTATGTGGTAATCGAGCGAGTGGTTGCTGTCGTATTTCGCCTCGCGGCCGTTCCGGCCGTTGTGGAAGAAAAAATCCATCACGTGCGCGTCCGTGGGCGCCGTCACCGTCGCCTCGAGCGCGGGGAGCGTCGGCGTCCCGCCCGGCGGGTCGTCCGACCACTCCATCTTGACCGGACCGAACGACTGAGCGTGCGACCATCGGTTCCAGCCCCCCTGCACGAACACCTCGTGGACGTCGTGCAGCGGGTGATCACGGTCGTCCTTCTCGTAACGGTAGAAAATTTTGAGCGGCTGCCCCGCAACTGGGACTGCAGGGTCCGTCAGCACCGACGCCGTCTTCGGGTCCTTGGCGCCCTGCGTCTTGAACCCCTGCCGCGCGCGCGTCTGCCGCTGCGCCCGCCGCCCCGCCTTTTGCGCGATGATCTCGTCCTGCTCCGCGTTCTCCTCCTCGAGCTGTCGCACGCGCTCCGCCACCGGGTCCACGGTTTCGCCGTCGCCGCACGGCGTGTGGTAATCGCTTCCGCCGGCGTTGTCGTACTTCCCTTCGCCGTCGCTGAAGACGAAGTCGAGCACCCTCGACTCCGCGCCCACGTACACGGGCTCCGCGATCCACCAGTCCCCGGAGTTGTCGTCCAGCCCCAGCTCCTGCCGCGACGGGTGGTCGTGCGGCAGCGGCCGCATGTCCACCTGCCTCGGCTCGCCCTGCCACCCGTTGTACCCCAAGTGCAAAAACAGCTGCCCGCCCTCGCTCAGCCCGTTGTCTTTCCGGTTGTAAATCATCGCGTTGTCGCCCTCGCGCGGGTTCCCGCCGATCCAGTGGTACACGTTCGCGAGGTTGCTCGAGACGACGGACGTTTGCCCCGCCGCCCACGCCTCCGCGTCGACCCTCCGTTGCCGCTTCCGCTGCTCCAACGTCTCGTTGTACGCGTCCCAATACGCCTGGTTGATCGCGTTCTCGTCCACGACGACCGTCGTGGACGTCGGGACGAACGCGCCCGCATCCCCCGGCGACGCGACAGAGGGCTCGATCATCGCGGGCTCGATCGCGACCGCCTGCTGCGCGCCCGGCGCGAGCGGCGTCGGCATCGAGATCCCGCCCGCCGCTTGGGGCGGCGCGGCGGGCGCGGCGGGCGGCGCCATCCCCGTGAGCTCCATCGCCGCCCGCGCCGCCTGCGCGGGCGTCTGCGCTTGCTCTCCCTTGAGCATCGTCAGCTCGGCGAGGAGCCGCTCCAGCTCTTGCCGCTTCTCGAGCGTCTCCGGGTCCACCTCCTCCTCCGCCGTCGGCATGGACGTCTGGCCCGAGATTCTCGCCTCGGCGCGTTGGATGATGCTCTCCTGTCCGAGCTCCTCTGGGGGTTTCTCCAGCTTCGGGACGATCCCGAGGAGCGCCTGAAGCTTCTTGATCTCTTCGTCGCGGCGTTCGATCTTGATTTGCATCGCCGCGATCTGCGCGCGGATGTTCTCGTCGTCCAGCGTCGTGCGGCGATCCGTCTGCTCCAAGCTCGCGAGCTCCGTCTGCGCGACGCCGAGCTCGGCTCTCAGGCCGTCGATCTTGAAGTTCGCCGCCGCGAGGTCGTTCTCGGCAATCTCCGCTCGGTGGTTCGCGTCGTCGACGCGCGTTTCGATCTCCGCGGTGACCTCCGCGACTCTCTTCTCGAAGAGCACGAGCGTCTCCATGTCCGCGTTTTCGCTCAGGCGGTTCTTCTCCTCCTCCGCCTCCGCTCGCGCGGCGTCCGCGTCCGCGCGCGCTTCTTCCGCGTCCTGCCGCGCGATTCGCAAGAGCTCGGCAGCTTCCTCGGCGGCCGCCTCGTGCGTCGCGCGCGCCTCCGCGAGATCGTTCTCCGCGCGTCGGAGGGAATCTTTCGTCTCCATGAGCGCGGCGGCGGCGATTTCCGCGTTTTTATCGTGCTCCTCCTTCGCCGCGAGGAGCGCCTGCGCGGCGGCGGCGTCCGCCTCTTGCCGCGCAGCCTTCACCGCGCCCTCCAGGAGCGACGCCTCTTGCTTCGCCGCCTTGTTCGCGGCGTCGCGCTCGGCCTCGGCGATCTCCAGCGCTTCGACCGCGGCTTCCATCTTGGCCTCGGCTTCCACCGCCGCGGACTCCGCGTCGATTCTCGCGCTCTCGTGATCGCTCGCCTCCGTCCTCGCGCGCGTCGATTCTTTCTCCGCCTCCTCGACGCGGTCCTCCATCTCCTCCACGCGCTTCGCGTCTTCTTCGATCAGATCGAGCCGTTTCTTCATCTTCTTCATCTCCTTGGTCGCCTTCTCCGCGGCGGCTACCTTCTCGTCGCGTTCTTTTTCAATCTTCTTCTTTTCCTCCGCGGCGAGCTTGTTCGCGTTCTCCAGCTGCGCGCGCGCGCTGTTCTCCGCCTCGAGGACCCTCTTCGTCGCGTCCAACTCCGCGGCCTCGATCTGCTCCGCGCTCACGCGCACCGCCTCGGTGATCTCCTCCTCCGCTCTCGTCTCCGCGGCTTTGACGGCGCGGTCGGCTTTTTTATTCGCGTCGGCGACGGCGAGCTCGACTCTCTCCTCCGCCTCCTTCTGCTTCGCGAGCGCCCTCTGCACCTCCTTCTCGCTCTGCTCTCGCGTCTCGCGCTTCACCGTCTCCACCTGTTGCTTCATGTCCTCCTCGAGCTCTTTGATCTGCTTCGCGGCCGCCTCGCGCACTTTCTCGATCTCCGCCTCGAGCTTCGTCGCCTTGCCCTCGGCGCTCGCGACGTCCTTTTGCGACTGCTCCACCGCCGCCGCGACCGCGTCCTTCGCCGCGGCGATGCTCTCCGCTTTCCGCATCTCGTTCTCCGCTTCGTTCTTCGCCTGATCGATCTGCTCCGCCGCGACCGCTTTCGCCTCGCGGACGTCCTGCAGCGCCTTGGCCCTCGCTTCCTCGACGAGCACCGTGGTTTCCGCCTTGGCGAGCTCTAGCATCTTCGCCGTCTTCTGCTTGATCTCGTTGATCTCCTTCTTCTTCTGCTCCGCGAGCTCCTGCTCCTTCTTCGCGATGAGCGCGTCCGCGGCGTCCACGGCAGCCTTGATCTCGATCGCGGCGACTTCCTCCGCCGCCGCGAGCGCTTCCTCCGCGGCGGCGAGACCCGCCTTGAGCTCCTCGTTCGCCGCCTCCTTTGCCTCCTCCACCGTCATCTCCGCCGCCTCCTGCGCCTTCTCCAGCTCGTTCTCGCTCGCCCTCGCCTTGTCCTCCGCGGCTTTCACGATGCTCTTGTACGCGTCCTCGACGTCGCGCACGCGCCTCTGAACTTCGTCCTCGAGCTTGGCCTTCGCGGCGGCGACGTCGTCCGACGCCTTCTGCTTCGCCTTTTGAACCGCCGCCGCGCTCTCCTGCTTCGTCTCGTTCAGCTCGCGCAGAAGCGTATTCCGCGCTTGCTCCGCCTCCGCGATGACGCGCCGCGCGGTCTCTTCCGCGACCTGGATCTTGATCCGCGCCTCCTCCTCCGTCCTCGACGCGAAATCATCCGTCTTTTCCATCTCTTGCTCGAGCTCCGCCTGCGCGGGATCCATACGAGCGATGATATCGGGGTGGAGTTGAAAGGCGTCAGAAGCGGAGTTGAAAGGCGTTGAGTGCGGGGATTGAAAGCGAGGGACCCTGGGCGGAGAGAGTCGCCGGGCAAAGTCCTTAAGGATCGGCGTTCACCACGCGAACGCGGTCGTATGGGGACCAGTGTGGTAGCAGAACGCGCCTGCGCGAGCTTCTCCGCGCGGATCTTCGCGTCCGTCTCCGTCTTCACCAGCCGGAGCGTCTCCTCGAGCTGCGACGCGCGCTGGTTCGCCTCCGCGATCGCCTTTTTCGCGCTCTCGCGCGTCTTATCTCGCTCGCGTTCCGCGCTCGCGACGCGTTTGGCGGCTTCTTGGCGAATCCTCGTCACCGCCTCGTCCATCTCCGTGACCGCGCGCGCGGCGAAGGCGTTCGCTTCCTCCTCCGCCGCCTGCGCCTCGACCGCGGCGTCGGACGCGAACTTGTTCAGCGCGGCGGCCGCGGCGTCGACGTCGCCGCCGTGCTCGGTCTCGATGTACTGCGACCCGGTGAACCCGCCGCCGTCGCCGGATAATCCTTCGCCCAAGACGCCGCCGCGCGCATCCGCCTCGCCCTCTTCCTCCGCGGCGAGCCGCTTCGCGAGCTCGCGCGCCGCCTTGACGCGCGCGGCGACGTTGCGCATGATGTCCTCGTCCTTCTTCGCGGCGGCGCCGTCGCCGTCCGCGCGAGCGATCAGGAGGCTCGGGGGCCGATTCGATGCGTGTTTTCGTCGAATCGACGGGTTTCGCGCGGCTGGGACCGGGGCGCCGCTCGGCGCGCCCGCGCGGTCGCGACGCGACGTGGAGATGGGCGACGGCGATCGCGCGCGCGCGCCCGGGGTGGACGCGCGACGCGCGGACGCGCCGTCCGCGCCAAACCCGGCGCGCGCGCTCGCGCTCGCCATCGACGACGCGGCCATTCCGCGTCAGCCCCCGGCGCGGCGATTACCTCGACGAGAAGAGAAACCCTCTTCCTTCTTCAAACGTCGTTCGGGGCGGCCGATCGATCGATCCTCGAAGACGACGACTCGATACGATCCTTCCGCGGGGGTCTTTGCGTCGCGCGCGCGTCCTCTCTCGGTGCGCGATCCGGTCGTGCGTGCGCCGCGTCTCTCTCGTGCGCGCGCGGGCGTCTTTGCGTCGCGCGCGCGCGTCACGCGACGAGATTAATAGCGGTTGGTGGGTTGGGATAAAATCCACGCCGGCGTGGGTAACAACGAACGCCGCCGAGGATGCGCCGAGGTGGCAATTTTTGACTGGGTTTCGCTCGCTCGTATGCGCGAGCAGTCAGAACGCGCGTACTCGTGTACTCGTACTACGCGCGCGTTCAAAAAGCATCGAAATTCTCCGGCGCGACGTCGTCCCCCGACTACGGCCATCTTGTGACGCGCGGCGACGTCGCGCGCGTCGGTCGGACCACACACGATGCCGCTCATCTACTCGTTCGTCGCGCGCGGCGCGACCGTGCTCGCGGAGTACACCGCGCACACGGGCAACTTCGCGACCGTCGCCGCCGAGGTGCGCGCGCGCGCGCGCGCTCTCCGCCCCGCCGCTCTCCTCGCACGCGGCGTCGTCGCGCGCCGTTCGCCGTCCCGTCTCGTCTCCTCGCCGCCGCGCGCGCGTCGTCGCGAGATCTCCGCGCGCGCGGCGCCGCGCGACGACGCGAGGCGTCGATCGCGCGCGCGGACGACCGCGGCGCGTCGCGCGCGCGTCGCGAACCGCCCGCGCGCGCGCGCGCGCGAGATCTCGCGCGTCCTCCTCCTCCTCCTCCCGGCGCGGTCGTTCTGTTCGAACATTTTTATTTTCTCACCCCGCCCGCCCCCGCAACCACCACGAACGACACGACAGACGCTCCCCAAGATCCTCGACAAGCTCTCCGCGCAGTCGAAGTTCACGCTCGTGGCGGACCACCACACGTTCAACTACCTCGCGGACGACGGGTACGTCTTCTTGGTCGTCGCGGACGAGGAGTTTGGCCGACAGGCGCGTTCTACATCACACTGGTCCCCATACGACCCCGTCGGCGTGGTGAACGCCGTTCCTTAAGGACTTTCGCCGTCGTCTCTCTCCTCCCATCCCTCGCTTTCAATCCCCGACCTCGGCGCCTTTCAACTCCGCTTCTGACGCCTTTCAACTCCACCCCGACGTTCGCTCGTATGGAACGACCCTCACAGGTGCCGTTCGCGTGCCTCGAACGCGTCAAGGAAGAGTTCAAGGGCACGTTCGCCGATCGCGCGAAGGACGCGATCGCGCACTCGCTCGATCGATCGTTCGGGCCGAAACTGAAAGAGCACATGGACTACTGCACCGCGAACCCGGATCAGATCAGCAAGGTGACCAGGGTGCAGCAGCAGGTGAGCGAGGTGAAGGAGATAATGATGGACAACATCGAGAAGGTGCTGGACCGCGGCGAGAAGATCGAGGTGCGCGCGTGTACACAATTTCATACTGTTTGCCCATAGCGTCGCGTGTACACTCCCACACGACACGTCATCAAATCTACCAAGTCGACCCCTGACCGATCGTTACCCTCCGCGTCTCTGTTCGACAGCTTCTCGTGGACAAGACGGAGAACTTGCGGTTCCAGGCGGATAACTTTCACAGGACGGGGCGGGCGCTCAGGAGGAAGATGTGGTGGCAGAACCTGAAGATGAAGCTCATGCTCGGCGGCGGCGTGCTGTTCATCATCCTCGTGTTGTTCTTGATCATTTGCTTCCAGGGCGGGAAGGACTGCACGAAGGACGAGTAAACGCGCGGCGACGGCGACGGCGAATTTATCTCGAGGAGGCTGGGCTGGGGTCTTCTTCCCGCGGGAAGGGAAGGGAAGGGAAGGGAAGGGAAGGGATGGGAGGGTAAACGAGCGATCACTTGGTGTACTGTACGATACCGTAGGCGGTGAAGTCTTCTTCTTTTTATGCGAGAAAACGAAAGATTCGCGCGCTCGCGCGTCGGCGAGCGTTGAACAATCATCAGTTCGACTCGTCACCGCTCCTACTCCTCCCCTCGGACTCCTCGTCGCTGTTTTCCACGCTGATACGCTCCGACCCGTCCGCGCCCCGCCTTCGAACCCTCAGCTCGTCGTTCGTGAACCCGCCCCCGCCCCCGCCCCCCTCGCTCCTCCCGCTCCCGCCGCCTTTCGGTCGGTACGGCTCGCGTATCGTCACCGCGTCCGGCACCCTGTGCGCGTGCGCCGCCGGCAGCAGCCGCTGATGCCACAGCTCGAACCGAAACAACACGTCGGCGCCGTCGCGCGTCTGCGCCAGCAGCGTCAACGGCTGCCCGTCCATGATGGGCACCAGGTCAAACTTCCCGACGCCGAGGTCGATGGAATACTTCGCGAAGTCGATCTGTGACATCCAGAACGAAAACGTCCACACGCTGTCGACGTCGTACGAGGGTACGAGTCCGTCGTACGGCGGCGACGGTCGGTACGAGCCTCCCAGCGCCTTAGGATCGTTCCATACAAAGCGATGTCGGGGTGGAGTTGAAAGGCGTCAGAAGCGGAGTTGAAAGGCGTCGAGGTGTGTCGGGATTGAAAGCGAGGGGTGGGCGGAGAGATACGATGGCAAAAGTCCTTAAGGAACGGCGTTCACCACGCCGACGGGGTCGTATGGGGACCAGTGCGAGAAGAACGCGCCTTGTTCATCGCCGCCTCCTCGTCTCGAACCTCCTTCCCGCGCGACTTTCTCGCGTCGCGCATCACCTTCGCGATCTTCTTCCGTCGCTCCGGCGCCGTCAGACACCCGCCGATCGTGGACGCGTCCGACGACGTATCGCGCAGCCACGGCACCCGCCGCGTGTCCTCCACCGGAGGGAGCGACACGTCCGGCTCCTCCCCGGGGGCGTTGCACGCGATGGCGTCCGCGCACGTGATGACGGGCGCCGCCGCGTAGGGCTTCGGCGCCGCCGGGTCGGTGATCTCCAAGCCGTACTTGGCGCCCAGCGTGCGAATCACGCGCGTGCACAGGTTGAGAAGCCATCGCGTCGGGAGTCTTCGCAGCGGGCGCGGGAGGGATATGCCCATCTGCAGGTCGTCCATCGCGACCGGGCGCTTGAACCGCCCCTGGACGCTGACTTGGATGTACCTCGCCTTGCCCTTGAACACGCGCGCCGGGGTGTTCTGGAGGCCCCTGAGGTTGATGATCGCCTTCCCCTTGAAGAGCTCCGTCTCGAACGGAAACGGCGTCTGCGCCGGGCACGTGACGCCATCCTCCGGGCGGTTCTCGCCCTCCGGCAGCCACTGCATCGGGCGCTCGGGGGATAACCGGATCCCCACGGGCGCCTGCGCCTCGTTCGCGAAGATTGCCGAGTCCGCCGCGGGCGGCGGCAGCGCGCGGTCCTCGGGTCGGAGGCGCCGCGCGAGCTCGGCCGCGGGGCCGCCGGGCGCGCCGCCGCCGCCGCCGCGGCTGAACCACCGGTGTATGCTCCCCAAGCGCTTGATCGAGGAGGGCGACGCGCCGTCCCCCGCCTCGCCGATTCCGCCGAGCGAGATGCGACGGACGAACGACGATTCCGTCCTCGCGTCGCGGTCGCCGCCCGCCTTGACGCCGCCGGCAGCCTTCCCGCGCGGCGGCGCGCCCTGCTTCATTCCTCCCGGGGTCTTCCCAACGCGACGTCCCGGGGACATCAAGTCGGCGGCGCCGCCGTCGCCGTCGTCTCCGAGGAGCTCGCCCGCGAGTTCGCCGTCCTCGAGCCAGTCGCGCGTGTACAACACCGTGTCGAGCGACTTTCGATCCGTGACGAGCCACGCGGCGAGCGTCGACAGCGCCGCGGCGACTATCGCGATCGCGACGCGCGCGGCCCACGCGCGGTCGACGACGCCGGGCGCGCTCGTAAACTTGGTGCGCGAGAAGTACCCCAGCCCCGCGCCGTCGCCGTCGCCGCCGCCGCTGAGATCAACCGCGGCGAGCCCGAAACACGCGAACGCGAGGACGAACGTCGCGGCTTTCGTTCGCGCGAGCTGCCCGCGCATCTCCGTGTACACTTGCTCCACGCGGCTCATCGCGACCGCGTGCTCGCTCGATATCGCGTGCGTCGCCGCCGTGTGCGTCTCGACCACGGCGCAGACGTCTTTGACCCGGCCTTGCATCTTCGACATCTCGTTCGCGAGCGTCCAACGCGCGGCTTGCACGCCCGGCGTCATCGCGTCGTTGAAGCGGTACAAGAAGCTCCGGTTCGCGAACTGCCGCGAGCGGCGGATCGGGCCGAGGAGGCCAGCCTTGTGGAGCTGCCGGCCGATGGCCACGGCGTCGCGCGTGTCTCTCGCGATTCGATTCGTCAGTAAGAATCGCACCGCTTCCCTTCCGGTGAAGCACGCCTTGTAGCGCTTCATGTGTCGTCGGTGCTCGCGCACTTCGATCTCGGTGGACATGCGCACGGCGAGATCGAACAGGCGCATCTTCTCGTTGGACGTCGCGGACGAGACGCCGTCGTCGTTCGCGCCGAGACCGATCTTCCCCGCGGTGCCGAGGACGTCCATGTCGTCGCCGTCGTCAGATCCGTCCTCGCTCGCGTCGGATTCGCCCTCCTCGCCGGGCTCCGACTCGCTGAACGCGGCGGAGGGATGGCGCGCGTGATGGCGCGCGGCCCCCGCGTCTCCTCTCGTCGCGGGCGTGCGCGTCGGCGCGTCCGCGTCGGCGCGGCCGCCGAACCCGCCGGGCGCGCGCGTCGGCGAGCCGTAGGAGAGCGCCCCGTGCGGTCGCGACGCGTCGCGATTGAACGAGCTCGGGCCCGAGCTCGGCGGGGACGGGGACGCGGAGCGATTCGTCGAACGATCCATCGCGACCGAATCCGCGGGGTCGTCCTCCGCGACGCCGCCGTCTTTCTCTCTGTCCCCGCCTTTCTTATACTTCGGCGACGGCCACATCGAGCGCGCGCGCCGACGGGCGTGGGCGGGCGCCGCGGTTATGAAGGGGGAGAGGCCGCGGAATAATGTTCCATTCAGATCTGTGGACGGCGTGCACCACGTGTTTCGAGGCTGGCGAATTATTAGTCGGGCCGACGAGGCGCGCGCGTTCGTCGACTCCGCGCGCGTTCGTTTCGTTTCTTTTCGTTTCGTTTCGTTTCGCACGCACGCGCGTTCGATTTCGATGTCTTCATTAAATCACCTCGACTCGCGTCGTCTATCGTCCTCGACCCGCGACGCTCACGCCTGGATCGAGTCGGTCGGCGACGACGACGACGACGACGACGCGTTGCCGTCGCCGCCACCGCCGCCGCCGCCGCCATCGCCGCCGCCGCTGGTCCGAGCCTCATCCTCCGGCGCGGCGAGATCCGACGGCACCTCGGCGGGCGCACCCCACGCCGCCGCCGCCGCCGCCGCCTTCATCTCCTCCGTCACCGTCTCCAAGTCGCCGCCCTCGGCGTCGCCCTCCGCCGGCGTCGCCGGCGTCGCCGGCGTCGCCGGCGTCGCCGGCGTCGCCGGCGCCGCCGCCTCCGCCGCGCGCTTCGTCGGCGTCGGCGTCGCGAGGTCGTTCCGAAGCTCGTCAAGACCGATCTCGTCCTCCAACGTCGCCTTAAACTCCCTCGACACGTCCTGAAGCTCGCGGATCGTCGGCTGGAACGCCTTGAGCGTCTGCCCGAGCGACTTCGCGATCTCCGCCAGGCCCTTCGGGCCGAAGACGAGAAGCGCGACGACTCCGATGACGAGCGCCTCGGGGGCGCCGACGCCGAAGAGCGACGCCGCGGGGGTGATCTGCGCGCGGACGGATGGAACGGGTGGAACGGGTGAGGGCTTTAGGGTAGATGAACGGATGGACGCGCGGAGGGCGCGAGCGAGCGGATGTCGTTGGAAAAAGCGCTTCGATCGTCGCGCGTCGAATCGATCGAAACCCTCCTTCCCTCCTCGCGGGTTCTTCCGCGACGCGCGGAGAGCGGGTCGACGACGCGAGGCGCACCGTGAGGGTTCTCCCTCGCGGGGACGTCCTTCTCTGGACCGCGCGCGTCAGGAGCGCGGACGGCGCGCCGCCGGCCACGGACGCGCGCGCGGTCAGGCGCCAGGCTCGCCGCGAATTCGGGCGCGTCGTCGTCGTCGTCGTCGTCGCCGCCGCGGCGGACGCGACCGCGACGCGCGCGCGGGGTCGCGCGACGCGGACGGACGCCGCGGCGCGCGGCGTCGGTGACGCGAACGTCATCGCGAGCGATGCCATCGTGTGATGAACGCGGTCCGGTATCGTGCGCGGCGCGCTGTGTGCTCGGCCGTCGGCGCGGCGGCCGGCCCGGTGGACGATTCACGATCGCGATTCATGATCGTCATCGTCATCCCGTCCAGTCCGCGGCGTGCGCGCGCTCCGGTTCTAACGTCCAAATCTCGCGGCGCGCGGCGGGGGGGCACCGAGGCGCACCGCCAAATCCGCGCGTCATGCACGCGGACGACGCGCCGCTCGAGACGCTGGAGAACCCCGGGTCGCTCGAGCTCGACGTCGACGCCGCGGGGCGCGCCGCGTCCGCGAAGCGACGACGCGCGCGCGCGACGACGTCGAAGGAAACGAACGACGACGACGACGACGACGACGACGACGCGAGCGGGTCGGAGTCGTCCGACGACGACGTCCCCCTGTCGCTCCTCCCCGGCGCGGTGTCGTTCGACACGAAGGACGGCCGCGCGCCGAAGCCGGTCTCGACGCGATGGAGACGCCTCCGCCCCTCCGACGGGCTCGCCATCGCGCGGATACCGCAGCTGCTCGTGTCCTACGACTTTCTCCTCGCGAAGCATCGCGAGCGCCGCGACCCGCGCGTCCCGGTCACGCACGTGAACCACTGGCAGCGGCTCACGACCGCGCAGTGCGACGTCATGCTCGAGCACGCGCGCAGGCTGGCGAGCACGTCCCAGCGCGAGAAGCGAGAGGCGGTGAAGCGGGAGGGCAAGTACAAGGAGAGTCCGTTGAATTCACACTGGTTCCCATACGACCGCGTCGGCGTGGTGAACGCCGATCCTTAAGGACTTTACTTCCCGTCGTCTCTCTCCTCCCAGGGTCCCTCGCTCACGATCCCGACACGCCTCGATGCCTTTCAACTTCAACTGACGCCTTTCGACTCCACCCCGACGTTCGCGTGTATGGACGATTACCCTCAGTGCGAGACGTGCGGCGCGAGGTTTTACTACCCGGCGAAACTCGCGGAGCACGCCAACGTGCACTCGGGGACGACGCCGTTTCGGTGCGAGCACGACGGATGCGAGGAGGCGTTCCCGACGAGGGATCGGTTGCGGACGCACGCGCAGAAGCACGACGCAAAGCACGAGTGCGCGTTGTGCGGGAAACGCTTCCAAACCGCAGGCGCGTCGAGGCGTTCAACACGCGTTCAACGCCTGAACGACCGTCGCGTCGCCCCGCGCGTCCGTCCATCGCTCGCGTCTCCGAGTCGTTCGTCCTTCCTCGCGCCTCCCTCGAACCCTACCCCTAACCCTAACCCTAAAACCGTACCCTAACCCTCTCCTTTCGAACCTCTCGCTCAGGCGTCCTTCGCTCGCACGCGATGACGCACACGACGAGCCGCCCGCACGCGTGCCCGCACGAGGGCTGCGGCAAGGCGTTCAAGACGGAAAAAGCGGTCGCGTCTCACGCGAGGACGCACACGGGGGAGAAGCCGTACCGGTGCACGTTCGGCGCGTGCGAGCGCGCGTTCTCGAGCCAGGGCGAGTTCAGCCGGCATCGGATCAAGACGCACGGGGTGCGTCTGAGGAACGCCCAGCCGGCGGCGGGGGTTGGGGACGTCGGCGGGGGTTTCGTCGGCGTCGGCGTCGGCGCCGACGAGGTCCTCGTCGCGGGCGTGTGCGAGTGACGCTCGCGGGGCGAGCGTTTTCTTTTCTTTTGATCGCGAGTAGAGATAGCGAGCGCGCGCGCGGACCCGACGAGGGCGTCCTCGCGCGAACGACGACGAGTCGAAGAGCGTATTCGAACGCGACGACGACGAATTCACGCAGCAGCCAAACGACTGTCGAAAAAGAATCTGATTTCATCGTTCGCGATGATGAGCGCGATCCGCGATCGGTCGCGTCCTACTTCAGTCCGCCCCCGCGCCGTCACGCACGCCGCGATGTCTCGACGCGGAGGAGGCTCCGCGCGGTCGTCGCTCGACGACGACGACAAGTACAGCAAGGCGAGATCCCAGGGCGCGCGCGCGTCCGCGTCGCGATCGCAGCACCCCGCGCCGTTCGCGTCGCCGCAGGTCGAACCCGCGCGTCAACGCGCGTCGTCGTCGTCGTCGTCGTCGTCGTCCTCGCAGCGGATGCCGTCGTCGCTCCCGCCCGGGCCGCGCCCTTCCGACCGCGGGTTCGGCGGCGCGCGAGGCGGCGGCGGAGGATACGACGGCGGCGGCGGGAACGGCGACGCGGACGCGCTCGCGGCCAAGGTGCGCGCGAAGCTCGATTTCGTCGCCACGAAGGCGAACTTCGAGTCCGCGGAGGAGGAGGCGGAGCGCGTGAAAGCGTCGCTCGATCGCCTCGCGTTCGCGTCGAACGTCTCGAACGTCCAGTCCGCGTTCGGCGCGATGGGCAAAGACCTCAGCGAAGAAGCGGACGCGCTCGCGAGCAAGGCGACGGAGACGGTGGCGCTGTTCCAAGCGGCGCAGTACGCGGCTAAGTGGATGCCCGTGGAGGGGATGCGCTCGATGAAACCCACGTGAGTCGTTCGTATCGCGCCGGTCCCCGTACGACCGCGTTCGCGTGGTGAACGCCGATCCTTGAGGAGTTTCTTTGCCCGGCGTCTCTCTCCGCCCATCACCCCACGGTTTCAATCCATCCCGACACACCTCGACGCCTTTCAACTCCACCACTGACGCCTTTCAACTCCGTCCACCCCAGTTACGTGAAAGTCCCCGCGCAAACCGTGGAGCGGATCAAGTGGCACGAGGACGCGGACGTCAACATGATCGTGACGCAGCACGCGCGTGAGAAGGAGATGATCTTAGCGGAGAACGCGGGGCTGCGCGCGATGATGGGTTTGAAGGAGCAGTCCAGCGAAGCGGTGGAGGCGGCGCGAGAGACGGAGGACGGAGTGAACCGCGCGCTGTTGATGTCCGCCGCGGAGGAGATCAAACGTCTGAGGGCGCGCGTGACCGTGCTCGAGGGCGAGGCCGCGCGGCATAGGATCCAGAGCGGCGGGTTCTTCTCCGGGTTCGGCGGCGGCGGTTCTGGCGGCGCCGACGGCGTCGACTCGAAGCAAGTCGCGAAGCTCACCACCGAGCTCGCGCGCTTAGGCGCGTCCTATACACTGGTCCCCATACGACCCCGTTCGCGTGGTGAACGCCGATCCTTAAGGACTTTGCCCGGCGCATCTCTCCGCCCATCCCTCGCTTTCAATCCCCGCCCGTGTTGCCTTTCAACTCCGCTTCTGACGCCTTTCAACTCCATCCCGACATCGCTTTGTATGGAACGACCCTCAGAGGAGGACAACGGCCGCCAGAAGTGGATGATCGGCGAAAAGGACAAACAGATCAAGGAAGTCCAGGGGAAGTACCAGGCCTCGGAGGCGTACGCGCTCCGGGAGAGGCTCCAGGAGTGTATGGAAGCGCTCGAGGTGATGGCGAACTTACAGGCGCAGCAGCTGCAGTATCTGGAAGACAACGCGTTGGCGAAGCTGACGAAGATGGACGATCAGGCGCGTTCTTCTTCACACTGGTTCCCATACGGCCGCGTCGGCGCGGTGAACGCCGATCCTTAAAGACTTTTGCCGTCGTCTCTCTCCGCCCAGGGTCCCTCGCTTTCAATACCCGCCCTCGATGCCTTTCAACGCCATCTGACGCCTTTGAACTCCACCCCGATATCATCGCTCGTATGGACCTTCGACCCTCAGATCGCGGACGTCCAAGACGACTTCGACACGAAGCGCGAGCACTTGTCCCAGCTCAGGACGATCATGCGGAGGTATTTGCTGAGCGGCGACGACGCCCTGGTGCTGATCATGGCGTCGTTGGCGGGGTTCACGAGAGAGGCGGCGGGCGATTTACTCACGTCGCGCGAGGCGTATTTAAACCGCGGGCTCGGCGGTTTGACGCGGCGGTTCACCGGCTTCGGCGCGCGGTTGGGCGGTCAGGCGCGTTCTATCTCACACTGGTCCCCATACGACCGCGTCGGCGTGGTGAACGCGATTCCTTAAGGACTTTGCCGTCGTTTCTCTCCGCCCACCCCTCGCGTTCAATCCCCGCCCTCGATGCCTTTCAACTCCGACTGACGCCTTTCAAGTCCACCCTGACTTTCGCTCGTACGGAACGTCCCTCAGGCGATCGAGAAGATCCTCATCGCGTGCGCGCCCCCGCCAGGGCCGATGCCGAAGCCCGGAGACGACCTCCCGCCGACGCCGGCGACGGCGACGGCGACGAACGGGGGCGGGAAAGGGAAGAACGCGTCCGCCGTCGCGCCGCCGAAGACGCCCGCGACGTTCGGCGCGGACGAGGACGAGGACTCGGACGACGACGACGACGACGACGACGTGACCGACGCGAAGGCGCCGTTACTTTCTTCTTCAGAACACGAAGAACACTCCGTCGTCGCGACGCTCGGTGGTGGTCACGGGTTCGACGAGATGAAATCCGCCGCGAGCAGCGCGGCGCCGACGCCGGAGACGACGCCGGAGAAGACGAAGCCGGAGCCGGACGACGCTGGCGAGACGGAGGCGGAGGCGGACGGCGACTTGACGTTGCCGTCCCCGCCGTGCGCGCCTCTCGCGGACGCGCCGGCGACGTCGTCGGAGATCGAAGCCGCGGAGAAGGTGAAGAAGGAGGAGGAGGAGCCGAAGACGCCGGCGCCGGCGCCGGCGGCGTCGGAGCCGCCGTCGCCGGCGCTCTCGTCGGCGGCGTCGGAGCCGCCGTCGCCAGCGCTCTCGTCGGCGCCGAGCACCCCCGCGGCGGCGGCGGACAAGCCGAGGCCGCCGCGGCGCCGCGAGGGCGAGACCGACGCGCAGCGCGCCGCGAGAGAGAAGGAGCGCGAGGCGCGGCGACAGAGGCTCGCCGCCGCGAGTGGCGGTAACGCCCCCAGCGCGTCGAAGCTGCTCACGTCGCACAAGAAGAAGGACCCTGACGAGTCGAGCCGCTTCGCCGGGTTCGAGGACGAGTCCATCGCGGAGAAGGAGAAGAAGAAGCGCGCCGAGGCGCGGCCGGCGTTGCCGACGCCGCAGCTGAAGGGGAAGGCGAAGGAGCGCGAGCAGGCGAAGAAGCGCGAGGAAGACGCGCGACGCGCCGCGGGCGGGGGGTTCGCGGGGTTCGCCGACGCGAGCGATTCGGATTCGGACTGACGACGCGCGCGGGCGGGGAGACTGTCGTTTTTATTAATGGGCGTCGCGTCACTTCCCCAGGGCCTTCTCCGCGCGCGTCTTCGCCGCGGGCTCCTCCGTGACCTCCTCCTTCTCCTTCTTCTTCCCGTCGCCGCCCTTCTCGTCGTCGTCCTCTTTCTCGTCCGGGAGCATCTCGCCGTAGTACCCCGGATCCGCGAGCATGCAGTCGCGCAGCGCCTCCGTCTGCTTCGCGCACTCCGCGACGTAATCGTCGTCGCGCTCCTTCGCGGCGTCGACGCACTTCTCCCACTTCACGAACGTGGCCTTGCACGAGCCGCCCTTCATGAACTTACAGAACCCGCACGTCTCCTCCTCCTCCTCCTCCTCCTCCTCCTCCTCCTCCGCCTTCGCGCCGTCTCCGCCCTCCTTCTTCTTCGTGTCGGCATCCGGCGCGCGATCGGGTTCGTCGGCCGCCGCCGTCGTCGCCGCCGCCGTCGTCGCCGCCTTCGACGCCGTCTCCGTCTCCGCGCGATCTCGCGACGAGGACGCGTCCTCCGCGCCCGCGGCGTGCGATGTCGGGAACCACCACATCGCGCGGTCGGGTCAGCGGGCCGCGAGCGCGTCGACGATCTGGCCCTAGCTGTGGCGGCGATGCCCCCTACAGCAATAAATGTGTTCATCGGTCAGTTGAAAGGGGATGCGATCAAATGTTGAAACCGAGCGATGGGTGAATGACTTTAGCGTGGCGCGAGGGCGAGTTTCGGAATTCCTCTTTCTGTTCGGAAGGCAGGACGAACGAATAAACGAATGGAAGGAAGGCATCAGAAGACGCGCGCGCCGCGGCCCCCTCGCACGTCGGGAGGGGGGAAGGCGTCGGACGCTTCGCGAGACCCTCACCGCGCCCATCTGTCGCGCGCGAGTGAGGGTCGGGATCGCGCGGGGGGCGCGGTCAGGAAGAGAGAACCACCCTCATCGCGACGATGGACGACGTCCTCGACGCGTCCGATTCATCACTCGGCGGCGTCGTCGACGGCGCCGGTCTCCGCGCGTGCCTCGCGCGCGATGAGCCGTTATCCTCCATCGCGCGCGCCTTCGACGCGGCGCGCGGCGCGGGCGTCGGGACGTTCAGTTCGCGCGTCGCCCTGTGCGTCGCGCTCGACGCGCGACGCGCATCGGCGGGCGACGGCGACGGCGACGCGACGGCGACGGCGGCGACATCGCCGGCGCTCTCGCCCGAGGAGCGCGTCGCCGCGCTGTACTGCCTCGCGACGTTCGACGGCGGCGCGATGACGACGAACCCGTTCGCGACGACGCTCCTGGACTGGCCGAAACGCGCGGACGCGAGCGAGGAGGAGAGTCGCTTCGCGACGCACTTGGTGACGTCCGGGGAGGCCGAGGAGGCGTCGGCGTCGGCGTCGGACCCAAGGGAGGGCGGCGAGCGGTGGGGGGGCGCGGACGCCATCGCGCGACGGACGCCTAGGGAGCTCCTGGAGGGACTGCGACGCGAGCGCGGCGCGCCCGTCGCGCGCGCGTCGCGCGAGCGAAGAGACGCGCTGCTCGCGCGCGGGACGGGCGCGGCGCCGGCGGCTGCGTTGTCGCTGCCGCCGCCGAGGGGCGGGCGGCTGACGCCGCGCGGGCGCGTGGCGTGGAGGGGGGGGGGCGGGGAGGAATCGACGACGACGGAATCGACGGACGTGAGCGACCCCGCGCTGGCGACCCTGCGCGAGTCGCTGTCGCGCGCGGTCAAGACCGCGCTGATGCCGACGCAGCAGGCGGACGTGCTCGCCGCGCTCGCGGCGGTGCCGCCGGACACGGTCGGTCGTCACGCGGGGCTCTCCCCGGCGGACTTCCCCGCGCTCGTGGAGCATAACCCGAACGTCGCGCACGAATTTTTGGTTTTGGCGATGAGCGCGAGCGCGGCGAGGAGTAACACGAGCCGTAACGCAGAAGAAGGGGGCGTTACGACAACAACGACGGCACCTCCACCCGCCGCCAGCGCGTTTCTGGACACCCTCGTCCAGATGGAGATGAGCCTGCACTCCATGGAGGTGGTGAACCGACTCACGACGTCCCCGGAGATTAAGGCGCGTTCTATACACTGGTCCCCATACGACCGCGTCGGCGTGGTGAACGCCGTTCCTTAAGGACTTTTGCCGTCGCATCTCTCCGCTCATCCCTCGCTTTCAATCCCCGCCCGCGATGCCTTTCAACTCCGCTTCTGACGCCTTTCAACTCCACCCCGATATCATCGCTCGTATGGAACGATCCTAAGCTCCCGTCGGCGTTCGTCCACGCGTACGTCGCCAACTGCGTGCGGTCGTGCGCGGAGACGAGCGAGAGCGGCGCGCGCACGCGGCTCGTGCGGCTCGCGTGCATGTTTTTGCAGTTGTTAGTCAGGAATAAGGTGGTCACCGCGAAAGATTTAGTCGTCGAGACGCAGGCGTTTTGCGTGGAGTTCATGCACGTCAAGGAGGCGGCGACGTTGTTTCGGCTGCTGAAGCAGCTCGAGGGCGGCGAGGAGGGCGGCGGGGGCGAGGACGCAGGAGAAACGGCTTGAGTCGAGCCGTTGCGATCGTAGAAGAGGAGGAAGGAAGGAAGGAAGGAAGGAAGGAATGAGCCAGCCATCCATCGTAGGAGTAATACTATTACACACGAGCAGGCGCTCTCAAACGAACGACGACGTTAAATCAGACGACGTCGTATTCGTCCGCGGCCAGCGTCACCGACGTCTCGCGTCCGAAAATCAACAACCTCGCCTCGACGCTGCCGTTCGTGTTGTTCCCGGTGATGTACCCTTTGAACCCCTTGAACGGACCCTCCTGAACCTCAATCGACGCCGCGCCCTCCGGTCGATCGCTCACACCCATCGCCTCGCGCCGTGACTCGCTCGGCTCAGCCTCCGGCGCGTCCGCCGCCATCGCCGCGGCGGCGGCGGCTTTCTTCTCCGCGATCTCCTCCGCGGTCATCTCGCGCGCGCCCGCGTCGTCGTCGCTCGTCGCGTTGGCCAAATTCTTCTTCGCGGCCTCCTCCGCGTCCGCCTTCGCCTTCGCCGCGGCCGCGCGGATGTCCGCGGCTTCGCCGTCGGACACGACGCGCACCGCGCACTGCGGGTCGTTTCATCGTTCAAAGCGACGTCGGGGCGGAGTTGAAAGGCGTCGAGGTGCGTCGGGATTGAAAGCGAGGAGGGGCGGGCGGAGAGATGCGCCGGGAGAGAAGAAAGTCCTTAAGGAATGAAGTTCACAACGCGAACGCGGTCTATGGGGACCAGTGTGATGCTCCGAGGACGCGCCTGAGACAGCAACGCGTCCATCTGCGTCTTGGGCGTCATCCGCGGCTTCTCCGCGGAGTGCTTCGCCGTCGGTCCGTACTTTGTCATCCCCGCCGCGGTCCAGCCTTTGAACGCGTACATTTGCTCCAGCGACTGCGTCAGCGCCGCGTTCATCGTGACGTGGATGAGGATGAACCCGGGGAAGCACATCTCCGCGCCGTCGAGGTCGCTCGGCACGGCGCGGCACAAATCCAGCGGCGACTTTTCGCGCGCCTCGGGGTCGTTCCATACAAGCGAACGTCGGGGTGGAGTTGAAAGGCGTCAGGTGGAGTTGAAAGGCGTCGAGGTGTGTCGGGATTGAAAGCGAGGGACCCTGGGCGGAGAGATGCGACGGGAAAAGTCCTTAAGGATCGGCGTTCACCACGCCAACGCGGTCGTATGGGGACCAGTGTATAGAACGCGCCTCGGACTCGCTCGCTACGTAGTCTCTCGGCGGCACGCGCGGGACCCACACCTTCACCTCTGTGTTATCGCTCGCGGGGGTGTCGCTGAGGCTCAGGATCTGCGCCGCCGCGCGGTCCTCGCGGTTCTCCGGGACCGCGACGGTGAACCATCCGGTCTGTCGGTCTCGCGAGTCCCGATCGCGATCGGATTGATGATTTTCGCCGTCGCCGTCGATTCCGCCATCCGCGGCTATATCCGCGACGAGCTCCTCTTGCGTCGCGAGGTCGCGCAAGATCTTGTTCATCTTGTTCCTCCCTCCGACGCCGCCGCCGCCGCCCTCGCGCCCCCCCGCGAACGAGCTGCTCCCGACGAGTTCGCTCGACGCGTCCGGGTCCGGCGGAAGTTCGACGTCGAACTCCTCCGCTCGCGGCGCCCTCGGCTTCGTCTTGCCCTTGGCTCCCGTCTGCTTCCGCGCGCGGATCGCCCTCGCGGTCTGCTTGGAGAGCGCGTACGCGCCCTCCGCGCTGCCGGTGCGCTTCGCGCGGCGCGCGTCGCGGCGCGCGATCGCGGCCGCCTTCTCGTCCTCGATGGCGCTCTTCTTCTTGAGCGCCCTCGCGCGCATGATGACGGCCGGGTCTTCCCCGCGCGCGCGCATCTCGACGCACGCGACGAGGCGGTCGACGAGCGTAGGTTTAAGCCCGGTCGCGGAGACGCCCATCGCGGCGAGGCGCGCCTTGAGCTCCGTCGTCTTGAGGTCCGTCGCCGCGGCGACCAAGGACTCGCCGACGAGCGCGTGTAAGGGGTCGTCGGAGGCGGCGGCGTCGGCGTCGTCCGCGGCGGCGTCGTTCTTCGCGGTCTCCTCGGACGTCTCCGCCGCCGCCACCGAGACTCTCGTGAATCTGACGACGACGCATTCGCCCGCGTCGTCGCGTCTCCCGAGGCGCGCGAATCCCGAGGGGCGCGGAGGCCGCGCGGAGGAGGAGGAGGCGCGGTGGCGGTGATTCGGCGCCGTTCGCCTCGCGCAGACGGTCGGGACGGAGCACGGCGCGGCGGACGCCATCGCGCGACTTGTGCCTGCTCCCGCGCGCGTCGCGAGTGAATGGAAATGAACGATTGCCGCCGTGGGGAAAGAAAAGTGCACTCGCGCTCTCGCTCTCTTCTGCTCGTCGCTCTCTTCTGGATGCCAAAAAGCGAACCGCGGTCGGGGCGTCCGATGACGCACCGGTCGCGCGGTGACACACCGATCGAAGTTGATCCGCTTGATCGGCCCCCTCGTCACTCCGCGGTTGAAAATCCAATTTTGGATTCTCTCGAAAAAAATCTAACAATTATTCTGAACGCGCGAATTGTATAAACTCGCTTACGCGCGCGTGTCACTTTTGTTATACTCTCAACTATGTAACTGTTCTGACATACAGCTGTACAACGTTGTATTCGTATTGCGGACACACGCGCGCACACGTCAATATTTTCATCGTTCAGGCAAATCAGAAGGCATATCGCGCGCGTATATTCTGATCGCCGCCCGCTCCCTTCCGTCGTCACTTCGACGCGCGCTCGGCACGCGCACGCGCGGTCACGCGACTCGCCGCCGCGCGACTCTCGAGAAAACCTCGCGAGGCGTCGACGCCGCCCCTCGCGCGCGTCGACGCGTCCGCGCGCGCGTCGACACCGCGCGCGCGCTGCGTTTGTTAAAAGCGCGCGCATCTTGTTATCTGGAATATCCACATTCGACGCGCGCGGGGGCTGGCGATGACGACGACGCTGCTCCCGCAGCCCGGGACCGCGACGTTCCCCGGTCTTCGCAAGACGTCGCCGGAGCAGTTCCCGCCGCGGCTGTGGCCCGCGCGGACGACGGCGACGAACGCGTCGTTCGCGCTCGCGCCGCGAGACGCGCCCGCGTCGCCCGCCTCGGGGAGGAATAAGATCGACGAAGCGATGGACGTCGACGTCGACGACGCGACGTTCGACTTCGACCTGCTCTTCGACACGGGGTCGGGGTCGCGCGCGCCGACGCCGCCGCCGACGCCGCCGACGCTCGCGCGACAGCTCCCGAGGTTAACCCTGGCGGAGAGCGCGGAAGACGCGCGCGTGAGGTGCGCGCGCGAGCCTTCCGAGATCGTCTTCCGCCCGCGTCCCTTCGGCTTCGAAAAAACGCACATTATTCTAAACCCTTCGCTTCGTCGTCTTCTCATCATCCTCGCCCTCCCCTCCTCCTCCTCCGTCCGCAGACTCGCGCGCGAGCTGACGCGCCCCAAGAACGACCTCGCGCGCGCGATACGCGACAGGTTCGACGCCGCGTGCCTCGAGGTCGGCCCGGGAGAGATGGGCGACGACGCGCACGTGGAACGCCTGCGCGTCGCGTTCGAAGCCATCTCCGCCGCCGCCGACGACGATGATGATTTTCATTCGCGGCGGCCCACCACCGCGTCTTCGCACGTCGCGGAAGGGTACGTCAGCGACGGCTCCGAATGCAGCGGCAGAGGCGGTGGCAGCGTCTCGGGGTCAACGTCGAGGGCGAACGTCGCGGTCGCGCCGGGGAGCACCGGCCGCGCGGCGCTCCTGAATCTGAGGCACGCGTTTCTTTGGATCGACGTCGGCGGCGGCGGCGCGGCGGCGACGACGGCGGCGGCGGCGCGCGCGGATCCCTCCTCCTCCGACGCGTCTCCCGCGCCTCCCGCGCCTCCCGCGCGCGACGACGAGACGACGCTCATCCTCGAGCCGGACATCCGCGCGCACTTCGTCGTCTCGCGCCCGACGGAGGCGTACTCGCGACTGCTGCGAAGTCTCCCCGAGCGCTTCGTCGGCACGCGGCTGGATTTGGCGAAACTCGTGGACGTGGTCTGCGACGAGATGCGGGCGAGTTTCGACGCGAACGGGATGTCGCAACCGCCGTGGCGGCGCCCGAGCAGCATCATGAGCAAGTGGCTCGTGCCCGCGCAGAGCTGCGTTGGTGGAGCGCGCGACGACGCCGCGGGCGCGGGGGGAACGAAGAGCGCGCGCGCGCGGAGCGACCCGGCGACGAAGCCGCTCCTCTTCGCGACGACGACGCCGATTTTCGAACGCGGCGACGACGACGCGGAACGGCGGCGGCGGTGGAGCGTCGACGGGAACCCGGAGCGCGTCGGCCCGGCGGGGGAGAAGCCGCGCGGACGCGGTGGCAGTCCGACGTTCGTCGGGTTCGAGGCCATCGGCGAGCGCGTCGGCGCGGGCGCGTGAGGCGGGCGCTGCGCCAAAAAAAAACCAGAAAAAACGTTCATCATAGACCGCGGCACGCGAGCACCCTAGTAGCGCTGTAAACTATGCATCCTTAAACCCTAAAACCGCCACCCTACTACCGCACCCTTCCCTCACGTCGCGCTCGTCTCCCTCGCGGCGATGGCGGCGAACTCGTCGACGGCGTCGTCGTCGATCGCCGGCGACAAGATCCACGTCGCCACGAGCGTCGTCAGCGTCTCGTGGCTCAGGTCCAACGAATGTTGATCCTTCGAGCCCTCCCCGCGCGCCTCTCCTCCCTCGTCGTCCGTCCCGCGGCCGCCGCGGCTCTTCTCCTTCTCCTTCTCCTTCTCCCTCGTCGCGGACGCGGCGGCGTCGAGCACGGCGTCCAGGGTCTCGCGCTTCACGAAGTAATCCTCGCGGTACGCCTCCGTCGCGCGCTCGAGCATGTCGAGAAGCGTCGACGCCGACGCGCCGCCGAACGGCGGGTCGTCGACGTCGTCCTCCCTCTTCTTCTTCCTCCCGCGCGTCGTCGTCGTCGTCGCGGCGTCGTCCGGGTCTAACAGCGCGGCGAGGTCGTCGTCGTCGCCGTCGAGGAGCGCGCGGAGGGCGTCGACGACGGCGTCCACCTCGGTCAGCGCCGCGACGAACGCCGCGTCGCCGTCGCCGCCGCCGCCCTTCTTTTTGTCCTTCTCCGCCTTCTTCGCGCGCGTCTCCTCCTCCTCCTCCTCCTCCTCCTCGTCGTCGTCGTCGTCGCCCTCTCTCGCGCGCCATCCCCCTCGCACCTTCCTCAGCGCCCTCAGCGCGGCCTCGAACTTCGCCTCTCGCTTCGCCTTGATCTTCTCCGTCAGCCCCGGAAGCGTCGAGAGATGCTCCGGGAGCGGACGCGACGCGCCCTCGCCGCGGAGCGCGAGCGCGTTCGCGATGTCCGTCAGCGCGTCCCGCCCCGCGTCTTTCCAACCCTCCATCGCGCGCCGAAGCAGCGCGTGCTTCGTGAAGCCGCCGCGGAGGAGCTTGCGGATCTCGGTCTGGCGCCGGCGAAGCGACGCCGCGGGCGAGGCGGACATCGCGGCCGGCGCGGCGCGGGGGCGGTCTGCGAGAGATGACAGTTGACTGTTGTCGTTAAACTTTCATCAACTTCGATCGGTTCGTCGGGCTAGACGACGTCCGCGCGCTCGGGGCGGCGGCGCGGCGCGCATGGGGAACCCGGCGCCGGACCCGGTCGTCCTGCGCGGGCACGGCGCGGACGTGCAGTGCCTCGCGTTCGCGCGCCTGGACGACGCGCGATGCCTCCTCTCCGGGCGCGTCCTCCGCCCTCGCGCGTCCGTCTCTCCCCCGTGCAAAGTCCTTAAGGATCGGCGTTCACCACGCGAACGCGGTCGTATGGAGACCAGTCTCTCGTCGTCGTCGCGCCGCGCGATCGATCGATCGATGCGCGACCTTCTATACACTGGTCCCCATACGACCGCGTTCGCGTGGTGAACGCCGATCCTTAAGGACTTTGCCCGGCGTCTCTCTCCGTCCATCCGCGACCCCCCGCGCGTCGCCGACGTCTCCCTCCCTCCTTCCCTCCCTCCCTCCCTCTCTCTCCAGGGACAGCAACGGCGACGTCGTCGCGTGGGACCTCACGACGCGCCGCCCTGCGTGGCGGACGCGCGCGCACACGCCGTCGTCCGGGACGCTCGCGGTGGCCCTCGCGCCGTCGTCGTCGTCGTCGTCGTCCTCCTCGGAGACGTCCTCGTCCGCGGCGTCCGTGCTGAGCCAAGGGCGCGACGGGACGCTGAAGTGCTGGCGCGCGCCGCCGTCGTTCGCGTCGGCGTCGTCGGCGTCGCCGAGCGCGGCGACGCCCGCGGACGCGACGTGGACCGCGAGCACGGGGGCGTACCACTTCTGTAAGTTCGCCGTCGCCGCCGCGTCAGGCGGCGGCGGCGCGTCATCAGGCGCGTTCTATACACTGGTCCCCATACGACCGCGTTCGCGTGGTGAACGCCGATCCTTAAGGACTTTTCCCGGCGTGTCTCTGCGCCCACCCCACGCTTTCAATCCCCGCCATCGACGCCTTTCAACTCCACCTGACGCCTTTGAACTCCACCCTAACATTCGCTTGTATAGAACGGCCCTCATTCGCGGCGGCGGCGGCGGCGGAGACGTCGGGCGTCGACGTCCTGTGCCTTCCCTCCGCCTCCGGCGGCGAATGCGGCGGGCCGACGCTCGTGACGAAGCTCGTGATGCGCGGCGGCGCGGCGGCGGCGGAAGATGGAACGTCAACCGTCGCACACGAGAAGGGCGCGGGCGCGGTTATGGCGTTGAGTTTCGTCCCGAGACGCGGCGGCGACGACAGCGACGACGCGCGCCCGCCTCTGTTGCTCGCCGCGTACGAAGAAGGCACGGTCGCGCTGTGGGATCCGAACCGTCGCGCCGCAGCGAACGAAGAAAACGAAGACGAATCGCCGCTGTGGCGCGACAGAGTGCACGAAGACGCCGCGACGTGCGTCGCCGCGGACGCGGACGGCGCCGGGTTCGTCACCGGCGGCGCCGACGGCCGCGTGTGCGCGTTTAGTCTCGCCTTCGACGCCGCCGCCACTACTACGACGCCTACCGCCACGGTGACGATGCGGCACGCGCACGGGCCTTACACCCCGAGCGCTAACGTCGCGGATAGAGCGCGGTGGGGCGGTCGCGCCGCCGGCGCGGGCGTGAGCGACGTCGCGATTCGCGGGGACGGGAAGCTCGTCGCCGCCGCGTGCTGGTGCGTTCTATACACTGGTCCCCATACGACCGCGTTGGCGTGGTGAACGCCGATCCTTAAGGACTTTGCCCGGCGCTTCTCTCCGCCCACCCCTCGCTTTCAATCCCCGCCCTCGGCGCCTTTCAACTCCAACCGACGCCTTTCAACTCCACCCCGACGTCGCTTTGTATGGAACGACCTCCAGGGACGGCCGCGTGCGGGTGTACGCGTATCGAGGGAAGACACCGAAAACGCTCGCGTCTTTGGCGTTTCATTCTGACGTCGTCACGTCCGTGGCGTTCGCTGGGGTCGGCGGGGGGGAGGACGACGGCGGGGGGGTGTTGGCGTCCGCGTCGAGGGACGGCTGCGTCGCGTTGTGGCCGGTGTTTCCGACGGCGGGAAAGTGATGATGAGCGCGCGTCCAGTCTCAGCACCGCACGCGCGCACGCACGCGAGAAGAGAAAAGAATGGATAGACGCGTGTCTCCGCCCAGTCCGCGACCACGCCGGCTCGTCGTCACCGCGCGTCGCGCGATGCTCGCGTCCCTGCGTCCCGCGCTGCTCGCGCGCCTCGGCGTCCGCGCGGCGACGCCCGCCGCGTCTTCGCGCGCGGCGGCGATCGGTGGACGCGCCGCTCGACGCGGGTGGACGACGACGACGACGACGACGACGACGACGACGACGCGCGGACGCGCGTCGCATCGTCGCGGCGGACGACGGCTGACGACGACGGTCGCCGCTAAGGGCGGCAAGGGCAAGGACAAGGATCCCCCGCGAGCGTCCGGACTCCTCTCCGGCGTGCACCCCGACTCGCTCGTCGCGTGCGCGAGCATCGCGGAGCGCGCGGAGGCGGCGTCGGACGCGTGGAGCGTGCACGTCACGCCGTTCCTCGACCCCGCGCTCGCGGCGGACGCGCTCGCCGTCGTGGGGCGCATGGCGGACGTGGACGCGAGGCCGTGGGGCGGATACGACCGCGCGGAGCGCGTGCGCCTCGTCATCGGACGCGCGGAGGTGTTGGACGCGCCGCCGGCGTCGGAGGGCGACGAGCGGCGAGGGGTCGGGTCGTCGTTCGCGGAGCTGTCGGGCGACGACACGGCGTCAGGTGCGTTTCAGCATACAAACGTTTTTCACCCATCGCCCGGTTTCAACACTTGATCGTGTCTCCTTTCAACTGACCCGTGAACTTTTTTTGTACGGAACGACCCTCAGGCGCGGCGGTCGTCGCGCTGTTGCAAGTCTCCGGCAACTTCATGTTCGACGCCGCGGACCACCGCGACTTCCTCGGCGCGGTGCTCGGGACGGGGATCGAGCGCGACAGGGTCGGGGACATCTTGGTTCAGGGCGAGCGAGGCGCGCAGGTGCTCGCCACGCCGGAGATGGCGACGTTTTTATCGCAGGCGCGTCCCGTTTGTATGATGGCACTGGTTCCCATATGACCGCGTTCGCGTTGTGAACTTCATTCCTTAAGGACTTTCTCCCTCGCGCCATACGGTCCCCGCGCGACCGCATCGGCGCGGCGCACGCCGTTCCTCGAGGAGTTTCTTCGCCCGGCGTCTCTCTCCGCCCACCCCTTGGCGGTTTCAACGCTCGACGTCGATGCGTTTCAACTCCATATGACGCCTTCGAGCCCCACCCCGACGTCGCCTCGCGTGGTCAATTCAATCGCGCGCAGGCGTTGACGTCGGTGCGCAGCGTCCCCGTCGCGTGCGCGGCGGCTCCGCTCTCCGACCTGCGCGTCCCGCCCCCGCGCGTGGACGCGTTCAACAGCGTCGAGGCGTCGATGCGCTTAGACGCGATCGCGTCCGCGGGGTTCAGAATGTCGCGGAGCAAGATGTCGGACCTCGTGACGTCGGGCGCGGTGCGCGTGAACTGGAGGGAGGGGTGAGACTGGTCCCCATACGACCCCGTTCGCGTGGTGCACGCCGTTCCTTAAGGACTTTTCCCGTCGTCACTCTTCACCCGCGCTTCCCTTTCAACGTTTGACCGGTAAGACGTTCGACTTACCGATCGCTTCACCCACGCAGGTGCAAGCCGAAAACCGTCGTGGCGACCGGGGACGTGATCTCGCTGCGGGGGAAAGGGCGGGTCGAGGTGGGCGAGGTGGAGACGACGAAGAAGGGGAAATTTTCGGTGCAGTTGACGCGGTATTTATGACGCGATCCGCGACGACGTGCGCCGCGTGGTGTCGTAGCGACGATAGGTGGGGTATGTAGTATCCGTAGCCGCGGCGGCGAAAATATGACATCGTCAGCGTCAGCGCGCGAGACCAAATGAGGTCTCAACTCGACAACCCTGAAATTCGCTCGCGTCACACGCGCCCGCGCGGCCTCCGCGCGAGGTCGATTCACGCCTCGCGCCGCGCTCGAGGACGCGCGACGCCGCCGCGCGCGTCGGACTCGGCGCGGGAGTCGCGGTCGCGACCGAAGCCCGCTCGCGGCGGACGAGGAAACGCGGAACGGACTGGGAGATCGATCGCGCGCGTCCGTCGCGTTTCGACGACGGCGGCATGCCGAACCCCTCCGTCGTCCTCGCGACCGCGGGATACGACCACACCGTCCGCTTCTGGGAGGCGACGCGCGGGATCTGCTATCGCACGCTGCAGTACGCGGACTCGCAGGTGAACAAGCTCGAGATCACGCCGGACAAGCAGTACCTCGCGGCCGCGGGGAATCCGCACGTCAGGCTCTACGAAGGTGCGCGCGTCTACCGCGCGCGTCTCGCGCGACAGACACTCGTTCACCGCGCGCCCGCCGTCGTCGCTCTTCGCCCCCCCCGGTGGGCGACTCCCTCACGACGCCGACCTTTCCGTTCCCGTTTCCGTCACTTCACCCGTGAGACGCCCTCGTCTGACCGACGCGACGCGTCCTCTCGACGCTCTTCGATCCTCCCTCTCGACGCGTAGTCCACACGAGCAACCCGCAGCCGGTGACGTCGTACGACGGGCACTCCGGAAACGTCAACGCGGTCGGGTTCGAACGCGAGGGGCGGTGGATGTACAGCGGCAGCGACGACGGGACGGTGAAGATCTGGGACCTGCGCGCGGGGGGGTACCAGCGAGAGTACGAGAGCAGAGGCGCGGTGACGTGCGCGGCGTTGCACCCGAATCAGGCGCGTCCCGTTATCGCACTGGTCCCCATACGACCGAGTTGGCGTGGTGAACGCCGATCCTTAAGGACTTCGCCCGGCGACTCTCTCCGCCCAGGGTCCCTCGGTTTCGATCCCGACGCGCGCGCCGCGACGCCTTTCGACTCCGCCTGACGCCTTTGAACTTCACCCCGACGTCGCGTCGCGTGACCCTCGACCCTTCACCCTCGACCCTTCACCCTCGACCCTCGTCCTCAGACGGAACTCATCAGCGGCGACCAGCACGGCAACGTCCGCGTCTGGGACCTCACCGCGAACGCGTGCAGCTGCGAGCTCGTCCCGGAGGTTGGCAGCGCGATACGAAGCGTCTCCATCGCGAGCGACGGGTCGTTGGTCGTCGCCGCGAACAGCACGGGGACGTGCTACGTGTGGAAGCTCCGCAGAGGCGCGAAGACGACGGCGCACTTCGAGCCGTTACACAAGGTGTGTTCATATTTGCACTGGTCCCCATACGACCGCGATGGCGTGGTGAACGCCGTTCCTAAAGGACTTTTGCCATCGCATCTCTCCGCCCACCCCTCGCTTTCAATCCCGACACACCTCGACGCCTTTCAACTCCGCTTCTGACGCCTTTCAACTCCACCCCGACGTCGCTTTGTATGGAACGGCCCTAAGCTCAACGCGCATCCCAACGCGTACGTGCTCAAGTGCTTGCTCTCGCCGGACTGCCGGCTGCTCGCGACGACGAGCAGCGACAAGACGGTCAAGCTGTGGAACCTGGACGGGTTCAAGCTCGAGCGCGTGCTGGAGGGGCATCAGAGGTGGGTGTGGGACTGCGTGTTTAGGTGCGTTCTATACACTGGTCCCCGTACGACCGCGTTGGCGTGGTGAACGCCGTTTCTTAAGGACTTTGCCCGGCGCTTCTCTCCGCCCACCCCTCGCTTTCAATCCCCGCCCTCGGCGCCTTTCAACGCCAACTGACGCCTTTCAACTTCACCCCGACGTTCGCTCGTATGGAACGACCCTCAGCGTCGACGCGGCGTATTTAGTCACGGCGTCGAGCGACACGACGGCGCGGCTGTGGGACTGCGCGAGCGGGGAGGCGATACGCGTGTACAGCGGGCATCACAAGGCTGCGGTGTGCTGCGCGCTGAACGACAGCGCGGTGGACGCGTGAGGGGGGATGTGGTGGGGGGGAGGATGTAGCCGAACGTATATATACTAGTTGTTGTACCACGAGCTCTCAGAGATTTTTTCTTCAAGTCGCCGACCAGACGGCCCTCTCAGCTCGCCGGCGCGTCCTTCTCGAGGCGGGTTCGGGTTCGTGCGATCGACGTTTCTTCGGTCGACCGATCGAGGCGCTCGCGTTCGCGCGATCACGGCCTCTCCCTTCGGCCCGCCGTCGCCGGCTCGAGTCGTCGAGATAACGCGCGCGCGCGCACGGGGTGCGGCGGCGCGGCGGGCGCGACGTCGACAGGAAGGATGGGAAGGGTCGCGCGCCGCACGTCCGCGCTGTGCCTCTTCCCCTTCCGCGCCGCCGCGACGGACTCGCGGTCGCCGTCGCCGCCGCGGTCGACGTCTTCGCCGCCGCGCGCGGAGGACGCGTCGCGCGACGAGAACGCGGGGCGCGGGCTCGGGGAGGGGAGAGGGGGCGCGGCGTCGCCCTCGGACGCGGCGCGCGACGACGACGACGGCGACGGCGACGGCGACGGCGACGGCGACGACTGCTGGTGGGCGCGCGACGTCTCGCGGCGCGGCGGCGCGGGCGTCGCGTCCGCGGCCGCGGCGCTGCGCGCGCGGCTCGAGCGCGACGACGCGGAGGACGACGACGGCGCGAGGGACGCGGACGAAGGCGAGCGGGCGCGCGCGCGGCGCGCCGGTCGGTCCGGAATAAAAAATGCAAACGCGCGCGCGGTCGCGGGAGCCGGAGACGACGACGGCGGAGGCGGCGTCGAGCGCGTCCACGCCGCGCTCGCGGACGTCGTCCGCGCCGCGGCGACGGAGCGCGACGCGGTGACGCGCATGGAGATCGTGTGCGGCGGCGTGCTCTCGCTGTGCGACGCGCTGGTGTCCGCGGAAGACGCCGCCGCCGCCGACGCCGGCGGCGGCGGCGGCGATCCTCCGCTCGGATCCCACCTCGTTCGCCGACTCGCGCGCGCCGACGGCCTCGACGCGCACGTCCAAGACCAGTGCTCGTACGCGTACGACGACGCGGTGCGGACGGTGGATCACTTCGTGGACGGACGACGACAGCGCGTGTGGGGCAGCGCGAAGGTCGCTGCGGGTGCGCCGCCCGCCCCATTTTTTTGTTTGTTTTCTTTTGGTTTTTTTTTGGCGTTCCGCGCCCCGACCCTCCCCCCTCCTCATCCTCTTCCTCTTCTGCAGCGCCCACCTGCGCGCTCGTCGGGTCCACGCTGGTGATCGACCTGCCACCGCCGCCGCCGCCGCCGCCGGACGACCCGCCGAGGGCGGACGGCGACGCCGTTCGCGAGGGGTGTTACATCGAACTCGGCGGCGCCGGCGGGCACCCTGATTTTCTCCGACGCGTCCGCGGCGTCGACGTCGACGCCGACGCCGACGCCGACGCCGACGCCGGCGGCGGGCCGGTCGCGACCGATGAAGTGTACGCGTTCAACCTCCCGAGCGTCCGCGTCGGCGGGTTCTTGAAAGGGAAATTCCCGCGCGCGTCGCTGCGCGGACGGGTCACGGTGACGTGCGAGAAGACCGCGACGGAGGCGACGATCGATTTCCGTCGGCGGCGCGTCGGCGGATGCGTTCGACGCGGCGGCGAGGCGCGCAGCCTGCTCCTCGGCGCGAGCGGCGGAAACGCATACGCGTCGACCGTTTCATCATCGAACACCACCGCGGACGACGACGCGGACGGCGGCGGGTGCCGGGAGGAGGTGAAGGTTCGAGCGATTAAGACGGCGTCGACGGCGCGACGCGGCGGCGGCGGCGGCGGCGGCGTCTCGATCGCTCGCGGGTTGCGAAACCCGCGCGCCATGACGTGCGCTCGGCTGTGGCACGCGATCGCGGACGCGACGCACGGCGCTCGCCTCGGCGCGCTCGGCGACTCCGCGCGCGCGCGCGTCGTGCGACCGCTCGCGCCTCCCGCGGCGGTCGTGCAGAGAGGCGAGGGGTGCGGGCTGCTCGGTCAGCTCTCGGGTGCATTCTATACACTGGTCCCCATACGACCGCGTTCGCGTGGTGAACGCCGTTTCTTAAGGACTTTTGCCGTCGTTTCTCTCCGCCCACCCCTCGGTCTCAATCCCCGCCCTCGGCGCCTTTCAACTCCAACTGACGCCTTTCAACTCCACCCCGACGTTCGCTCGTATAGAACGACCCTCAGACGGCGGCGAAGAAAACGGCGGCGGCGACGAAAACGGCGGTGGCGGGCGGCGGCGGCGGATGATGCGCTACGAGACCGCGCTCTTGCTGACGACCGCGGCGCCGGCGGACGCGGCGCCGCCGCTGCCGAGGCACTGGTCGCCGATGAAAGCCCCGGCGAGGCGGCCGCGGTAGTCGTCTCGGCCGTCGGTAGGGTGGTTCGCGAAGAAATGCGCGCGCGCCCGTCTGATCCGGGATGCGAATCGTCGCGGAAAGTGTCTTGTCAATAATAAGTTTCCAGAGCCTTCGAAGAACGCCGCGATCGCACTCGTCCCCGCGCGCGCCCTCCCCCGCGACGCCCCCCCGCCCCCCCCCCGCGCGATATCGACGCGATACGGCACGGATGGAGTACCACGAGTGGAACCAAGACACGAACGGCGAAGTCCACGTCGAAATCCCGGTCGACTCCAACGTCAAGGGCAAAGACGTCGACTACGTCATGAACGGCAAAGAGCTATCGATCGGCGTGCGCGGGCACCCCAAGTACTTCGACAAGGAGGCGCTGACAAACACGTGCTTCGTGGACGACTCGTACTGGGAGATCGACACTAACGAGAAAGGGCTGAGGGTCGTGCGCGTGGTGCTGAAGAAGTGTTCGCCCGTCCCGTGGGAGTTTCTCCTCAAGCGCGACGACGTGCCTCCGGACGTGACCTTCACGGACAGATGCTTCTTCGACGTCACCGCGGACGGCGAGCCGCTCGGGCGCGTGACGTTCGGTCTCTACGGGAACACGACGCCGAAGACGTGCGATAACTTTAAGCACCTGTGCCTCGGCGATAAGGGCGCGACGGCGGACGGGAAGACGCCGCTGGCGTACAAGGGGTCGGGCTTCCACCGCGTCATTCCGCATTTCATGTGCCAGGGCGGCGACTTCACCAACGGCGACGGCACCGGCGGCGAGTCCATCTACGGCGAGAAGTTCGACGACGAAAACTTCAAGGTGAAACACACCAAGCCGGGTCTGTTGTCCATGGCGAACGCGGGCCCTGGGACGAACGGCTCGCAGTTTTTCATAACCACCTCGGAGACGCCGCATCTCGACGGGAAACACGTCGTCTTCGGCGAGGTGATCGAAGGGTACGAAGACGTCGTGAAGGCGATGGAAAAGTTCGGCAGCGGGGGGGGGAAGACGAGCAAAACGCTCGTGATCGCGGACTGCGGCGTGCTGTGATCGGTCAGCGAGGGAGAAGGATAGGAGAGAGACCCGACCGCTTTGAGCGGGCGCGGGCGCGGGCGCGATTGAAAGAAAACAAACGTAATAATTCATTCGTCGACGTCGTCGGCGAACTAAACGCGCTCCTCCGAAATCACAAAACGTCATCACGCGCCCGCCTTCGCCGCCTTGAAATCTTCGCGGAGGGATTTGTACCGCTCGAAACACTGCTTCGCGTCCTTCCCCGGGACGCACGCCGCGATCTGCTTCCATCGCTCCGAGTCCTTCATCGCGTCACTCTTCGGCACCGCCTCGATGGCGCGCGCGAGGAACCCGCGCTGCTCTTCGCTCCACCCGTGTTGATCCTGAGGGGAGGGGGGTTAGGGTTTGGGGTTTGTGGTTTGTGGTTTAGGATTTCGCGTGCGCGTCGGTCGGCGCGGAGTTTGGGCGCGAGAGAGCACAGTGCGGCACAGGGCGTCCGCGCACCAGGTTCTTGACGGCGACGTCCGTGAACGCGTGCTCGCGCGTCGTCGCCGCGTCCGTCACCTCGGCGCTGCCCTTCTTATCCCTCGCGCTCTTGAAGTTGTCGTAATCCGCGCCGGAAGGTTTCACGCCCAGCTACGCGTAGGGTCACGCGAACGATGCAACGCGTTGGAATGAATACGATGTCATCTCGGTTATTAATAAGTTATGATTAAAAGAGCGGCGCCGCGCGCGCAGTCGCGACTCGTCGGAGACGATGAAAAATAATACGTTCGGCGATCGGACGACGCGACGCGGACGGCGATGGGAAGTTAAAGCCCTGCCTTGTATCGAACCATCACCTCCTTCGCGGTCCGCGCGCGCGGCCCGTGCTCGGTCAGATATTCCCCCACGCGCTCCCAGCGTTCCTTCGTCCCCATCGGAAACTTCTGGTTGCACGCCTTGTCCAGAAGCTTGAGCTCGTCCTCGTCATCCCACGGCTCCGACTTCGCCGCCCCGCCCCCGTCCGAGGACGCCTTCTCTGCGGCGACGCGTTTCGCAGCCTCCTCCGCAGCCTGCTTCCTCGCGTCGCTCTTCGCGCTCTCGATCCCCGCGAGGGCTTTGCACAGCCCCTCGACGACGACGCCGGCGTCGGCGCCCTCCGCGGCGTCGCACAGCGTCTTGATCGCGTCGAAGCTCAGCGCGCCGCAAAGCTCCTCGACGTCCTCCTCCCCAGGGTGCCCGACCCACCCTTCCGCGGTCGATGCGATCTCGCGCAGGCGCGCCTTCTCCTTGCGCAGCGCCTTCTTCTGCTTCTCGAGCTCCTTCTTCGCGTTCGCCTTGGCGAGCTTGTCGTCCTCCGCGGCTTTGGGTGGAGTTGAAAGGCGTCAGATGGAGTTGAAAGGCGTCGAGGGCGGGGATTGAAAGCGGGGGGTGGGCGGAGAGACACGCCGGGAAAAGTCCTTAAGGATCAGCGTTCACCACGCCGACGGGGTTGTATGGGGACCAGTGTGTGGAACGCACCTTTGGCGGCGGCGGCGGCGGCGGCCTCCGCCTCCTTCTTCGCCGCCTCCTCCGCCTCTCGCCTCCCCGCGCCCTTCGCGTGCTTCTTCGCCTCGCGCGCCTCCTTCTCCTCGAGCTTCTTCTTGATCACGCGCGGGTCCGCAGCCTCCGCGCGCTCCACGAACGTCTTGATCTTCTTCGTGTCCAGCTTCTTCTCCTTTTCGCGTTTCGCCTTGTTTTCGCGTTCCATCTCTCGACGCGCGTAGCGGTCCTCCGCCTGCTCGAGATCCTCCTCGTCGTTCGCGGGGAACTCTCTCCAGGACTTGAACTTGGCCCAGAACTCGTACATCTTTCGCACCCTCTCGAACGGCGCGTCCGGGTCCGCCTCGATGAACTTGTTCGCGTCTTGCTTCCCGTCGAAAAACATGGCGAGCGATTTAAACGCGGGAACGGCGACGTCGAAAAACGTCTCCGGGCTCAGATCGCTCGGCAGCTTCGTCGGCGGCGCGTCCACGGAGTCGTACTCGCGACGGCGCTTCGTGTCCGTCAGCGTCTCGAGCGCGAGCTGCAGGTTCTTGAACCGCGCCTCGATCTTCTCCTTGTCCTCCTCGCTCGCGTTGGCGACGCCGCACTTGTCCGGATGCAGCCACAGCGATCGCCGCTTGTACTCGTCGCGGATCTGCTTCTCGGTCGCCAGGTAGCGCTCGCGGCCGAGGCCGATGACGTCGTACAGGTCCGGCCACTCCCTGTTCCCGACGCGGATGAGCTCCTTCGGACCTTTGTACGACGCGTCGTTCTCCTGCGACTCCGGGTCGTCGTTCTCGATCGCTCCGAACGACGCGACGGAGCCGCGGTTGCTCAGCGGCGTGGACGGCGTCCGCTCTGCTCGGAGCTTCGCGGCCGCCTTGGCTTCCGCCTTGGCCGCGGCCGCGGCGATGTCGTCCGCGGAGAGGAGCCCCGCGGCGCGCATCGCCTTCTCGTGGAACTTTCTCCCCGCGGGCTCCGCGGTCATTCGCCCCTCGCCGGAGACGGGCGAGACGCACGCGGACACGACCTCCGCGCCGCCGGGCGGGACGAGCGCGGGGTCGTACGCGATGCGGAGCGTCGTCAGCGACGCGGTGAGCTCCGCGAGCGTCGCCATCGCTTTCGTCGGGTCGGGTCGAGTGCGGTGCGGTGCGATGCGAGACGCGCTGCCTGCGGCGGGCGACGACGCGGGGACGCGGCGGCGCGGGCGGGCGGGAATGGCGCGAAGGCGTTTCGAAGCGGCGGCGCAGATCGATCTCGGCGCGGGAACGTCGGGCGGAGAATCGCCCGCGCGCGGGGTCGATTTGATCGGTGGTTTCTCTTTGAAATCGACGGACGCGGCGATCGCGGCGTTCAAACGCCAGATTTTGCCTTTCAACCATCGATCAACAAACTCGAGCATCTTCCGGGTCGAACTCTCGAACGCGCGTCGAGATAGACTATCATCGAGCGCGGCGCGTCGACGCGATCATGGACTATTTTGCATCGTTTCGCATTTCGAAAGTAGTACTGTACGCATCGAATCTCACGTCGCGTCGCCGTCCGCGACGACCGCGCGGCCGACGACGACGTCGCCGTCGCCGCACCGCGTGCTTATGAACATGTCGAACGCCTCGCCGCCGCCTTCGCCTTCGCCTTGGCCGCGCGCGTTCTCGCGCTCGAAGTGGAGGACGTGCGTCGCGCCCGCGAACGTCGCGACGAGAGCGTTCGCGTCCGGCGGCGTCGCGACGTTCGATGCGCTCCCCGAAACGCTCGATACCGAAGCGTTTCCGGCGGCGGGGACGAGCGTCCACGTCCCTCGCCCCCACGGCGTGCTCAACCTCCCATCCGTCTCGAACGCGAACGGCGTGATGCCCGCCCAGGACCAGTTCGAATGTTTCGCGATGAAAACGCCCATAGCACTGGCGTTTATTTCAGCCGCGGTGAACGTCGACGCGGCGGCGGCGTTCGCGCCGGCGGCGCACAGCCGCGCGTCCCGCGCCGCTTTTTCCGCCTCCTCCGCGGCTTCTCCCTTCGATCTCACCCCGACGCCGTCGCTCCACGCGTTCATCCCGGCGACGTCGCCGTCCAGGTAGTAGTCGTACACGGCTTCCAGACGTTTCACTTCGCGCGCGTGGTACGACAGCCGCACCGCGACCGGCGCGTGCTTCGCGCGGTCCTTGAAATGCGCGTCTTTGCGTAAAAATCGAAACGCGAGTTTGCTGTTCGCGAAGCACAAGTAATTGAGCGTGCGCTTCATCGCCCCGGGGGAGGTGTACGCCCCGTGCGAAGGCAGGTACATCGCCTCGTTGAACGCGAGATGCTCAGCGTCCGCGTCGGCATCGTGTCGTTTCGAATTCCCACCGCGTCGTTTCGAATTCCCGAGGATCCGCGACGCCACCAACTCGGCCAACGCGACGGATTCCATCGTCGGTCGCGCGAACGCGAACCCCGGATCTACGCTCAACACCCTCCCGCCGTGGACGTACCGCGACCAGTCCATGTCCGGGTCGTCCACGACGTGATCGTACCCGTACGCGGTCGTGTCGTCCCACCCGTCCGAGAGCGCCTCGATATCCGCGTCGCGGTAGAAGTAAGACGACGGGTCGCGAAGCAGCGCGGTGGCCGGATCGATCAGAAGCGCCGAGCGCCCCGTCGACAGCGCGATCGCGGCGACCCGCCACTTCATCGCGAGCTTTAGCTTTAGCTTTAGCTCACCCCCGCCGTTCTCGGTATCGGTCTCGGTCTCGGCGACGCGCACGACGGTCGACCCGAGCCCGAGCTCGGTCGCGAGCGTCGCCGCGGCGGCGGCGGCGGCGACGACGACGACGCGATCGGCGAGGCGCAACCGCGCGAACCCGCGCGTCGCGAGCGTTCGAAGCGCTTCGAGATCTCTTCCGTCCGCGGCGACGATGAAGATGGGCGACTCGGCGTCGCCGACGACGCGCGAGAGCGCGTCGCACGTCGCCTTCGTCAACGCGTCGCCGCCGCCGCCGCAGACGCGAGCCGCGTTCGACGACGGAACGACGTGTAACGCTCGCGGCGTCAACTTAGGTGCGTTCCATACGAGCGAACGTCGGGGTGGAGTTGAAAGGCGTCAGTTGGAGTTGAAAGGCGTCGCGGGCGGGGATTGAAAGCGAGGGACCCTGGGCGGAGAGATGTGCCGGGCAAAGTCCTTAAGGAATGGCGTTCACCACGCGAACGCGGTCGTATGGGAACCAGTGTATAGAACGCGCCTCTTTCCCGACGGCCCCGCCCCACGGCTTCGCGGGCGCGCAGTGCGCGACGTCGTCGCTTCCTCGCGCCGCGAGCCGCTCGAACGACAGCGAGACTCTCGCGCGGGTCCCCCCCGTTTGGTCGCCCTCCGTGACGTGCTCGCCCCACGCGCCCGCGGCGCCCGCGGTCCACTTCTTCGAGCTCGCGACGCCGTCGTTCACCGCGTGTCTGTGCTTCCGCTCGAGCTCCGCCACGGTCTTCGGGTCCTTCCCGCACCCGACGAGGCACGGCTCGAACGCGCGGAGCGTGCCCCCGGGGGCGTAGTACGCCGCCGCGTTCTTCATCTTGTTCGCCTTGTCCGTGTGATAGTTCGCGTGCATGGCAACGGGAACGTGCTTCTCTTTGCGCAGCGCCGGCGAGTGGCGAATCACTCGCGTCATCACCTTGGAGTTCACGAAACAGAGCGGGTCCATGACGCGGATCGACGCCCCGGACGTGAGGTGCGCGTCCCTGGACGGGAACCACAGCTCGAGGTTGTACCCGGCCTGGTCCCAGAGGTTCGGTTCCGTGTTCATGCGGTGCTCCATGATCGTCATCAGACGAAACGAGTTATGGGTCGCGGAGACGTACCTGAGGGGCGGAGTCGAAAGGCGTCAGAAGCGGAGTTGAAAGGCGTCGAGGCGTGTCGGGATTGAAAGCGTGGGACCCTGGGCGGAGATAAATGACGGGAAGTAAAGTCCTCGAGGAACTGCGTGCACCACGCCAACGCGGTCGTATGATATGGGGACCATTGTGAGGAGAACAGAACACACGACACGCACCACATGCCGCTGTTCAACGCGGCGACGCGAAACGCCTTGGCGCGTCTCCGCCCGCCCGCGCCCATCGCCGGGTCGTCCACCTGATCCATCCACCCGTGCGCCGTTTCGCCGTCCCAACCGTCGCTCATGCTCTCCACGTCGTGGTCTCGGTACAGAAACGGGAACGGGTTCTGCACGTACATCACGTCCGTGTCCGTGAGAAGCACGGAGCACCCGACGCCGACGAACTCTTTGATGATCGTAAACTTCAACGCGCTCACCTTGTGGCTCCCTGTCGCGCCCTTCTCGTTCTTCACCCTGTACCGCGGCACCTTCATCGCGGCGAGCTGGTCGTGAAGGACGTCGTCCAGGGTCACGACGAGGAAGTTCGGCACCGGCAGCTTCTTGATCGCGTCGACGAACGCGTACACGCCGGGCGCGCGCGAGTCCGCGACGGCGACCAGAACCTCTTTTTGTATCGCCGTCTTCCTCAGGAGCTCGCACAGGACCTCGTGCCCGTCGCAGTTCACGGGCCACGCGACGGTTGACGTTCCATCTTCCTCTTCGTCTTCTCCTCCTCCTCCTCCCCCAATGCGATCGAGCGCGCGCGGCGCCGCGATCCCCGGCATCGGCCGCCGCGGCTCGCAGCCGAGATGCGGCGGCGCGAACGGATCCGGGTAGACGAGGTCCAGGGGGTCGACGACGACCGCGCCGCCGGCCGGGGCTGGGTCGGTCCGCGGGAGCGCGGACGACGACGACGACGACGACGACGACGACGACGACGCGTTCGAGGACGACGATGCGTTCGAGGACGACGTGGGGAGGGATGCGACCGACGACGCCGCCGACGACGCCGACGCCGACGCCGACGCTGACGCCGACGCCGCGTCCCCGACGACCGCGGCGGAGCGACCGCTTCGACGACGGTCGAATCGGAAACGATCACCTCCTCGGTGGCGATCTCGCCAGAAGCGACCGTGGAAGACGTCGCCGCTGACGTACGTCCCCTTGTGGTTGCTCTCCGCGTGCCTGTGGTCGAGGTAGTTCCGAATCGACGCGATGATCACGCCGAGGAGGAGCCCCGCGACGATCGGCCGCCGCACGCCGCGTCCCGAGACCGCCCGCATCCTCGCGCGTCCGCGCGGGCTCAGCCTTCCTCCTCCCTCTTCCGCTCGCTGCGCTATCGCTATCGTATGCCTCCTCGCTATCCGCCGCTCGAGACGCCGCGGCTTCACTTGAGCGAGTTCTTGAACCCGTGCCACAGCGAGTCGACCTGGCCGACGATGGAGTCCGAGCACCCGACCCAGAGCATGAACGCGCGCCGTCCGGTCTCGTGACTGATGGACCTGGGATGCACGCTTATCACGCCGCTTCGCTTCGCGACGCCGAGGAGCAGGCCGGTGATGACGAGCTGCTGCGCGACAGCCTTGATGAATCCCATGAGGATGACAGGCGGAAGACGGCGTGTGCGCGTGTGCGGGGAAGGTTGCGCGCGCGTCAGATCTGTTGAACGGGCCGTTGAGTTCTCTTCAAAAACAAAGTCTCGGCTGTCGTCGTGAACATCTTCTCTCTCCTGTACACGTACAAAGCGTCGTCCTACGCTACGTCTATGCTCCGTCGTCGTCGCTCGCTCGCTTTCGTCACACGTCCACGCGTCGTTTTTCCATCCACAGATCCAGTATCTCGAACCACCCGTCCACCAATCGCAAGGCGCCACGTCAGACGGAACCAAATCCTCCGTCGCTCACGCCGCCCACGTCCCCGCTCTCTTTTCCACGTCGTTTTTCCGACACGTCGAGCACGTCGGCGGCTTGCCTCCGATCACCGGCCTGAAGGGCACCTCGCACCTGCGCCCGCAGTTATCGCACGCGCCCTCGTGCACGGGCTGCCCTTTCTTCGAGTACGTGTTCTGGTGCCGCCCCGTGAACGCCCATCCCTCGAGCGTTTCTTTGGGTTCTTTGCGGCCGCGACGCGCGAGCGCGTCTTCGTCCTCCGCGTCGGCGTCGGCGTCGGCGCGCGCGTCGTCGTCGCTTCCTCGATTCCCCACGCCGAAGACGCGGTCGAAATCTCCCGAAGAGAGGCACCCGGTCGCGGCGGTCGACGATTCCGTGGCGTACGCGCCGAACCCGGGGCGCGAGGCGTCGTACCCGCCTTTGACGGACCCGCGCGACTGCTCTCTCCCGCCGCCGAGCTCCCATCGTTGACGTCGAAACGCGACGCTCTCGTCGTCGTAAAAGCCTGAGGGTATGTAATTTTACCCGTAGGGGTGGATTTAAGGGGCGCGTCGTCAGACGGAGTCGCGCGAGTCATCGAGGAGTGCGCGGAGAGAGACGCAGACGCGCGCGGGAAGTGACGTCCTCGAGGAACGGCGCGCGGAAACGCGGTCGACGCGGCGTCGCGGACGCCGGCGCGGTCGCGGAACTAAACGCTCATAGGAACGCGCCTTCGTACTTGACGACGTTCCCGGCGAGAAGCTCGTCGCGCGTGTCCAGGTCGTGCCACGCGTCGATCTCTATCACGGCGTAGTACTTCGGCGTGGCGTCCGCGGCGTTCGAGTGACCACCCGCTTGCTGCACGATGTGCTGGTGCTTCCAGTTCCGTCGGACGGTGACTGCGAGCGTCGCCGCGTTTGGTTTTTGGTTTTGGTTTTTGGTTTTTGGTTTTCATTCGGGGGCGCGTCATTTGGAGGGAGTTGAAACGCATCGACGTCGAGCGTTTAAACCGAGGGCTGGGCGGAGAGAAACGCACGCCGGGAGATAAAGTCCATCCTCAAGGATCGGCGTGCGCCGCGCGAACGCGGTCACATGGGGACCAGTGTAAGGAATACGCGCCTTTGCCGACGCGGCCGACGCCGACGTCGGCGACGAGTTCGCCGAGTTTCTTCGCGGCGGCGACGCGACGCGTGACGACGCCGTCGCCCTCGCGCGCCTCCTCCGTCGCGTCCAGGTCGACGTCCCGCGGGAGGTACTTCGCGACGAACGCGGAGGGGACGTTCGGGATGTTGATGTCGCACCGGATCTCTTCCTCCGCGTCGCCGAAAGTTTCCTCCTCCGCGACGCCGAAAGTTTCCTTCTCCTCCACCTCCACCTTTTGGTTTTCTTCGTCGTTCTCGGTTCGTTCGAACGCCGCGCCGTCGTCGTCCGCGCGCGCGTCGTCCGTCCCGCGCCGCGCGACGGACGCCCACGACGTCTTTTTCGGCGCCGCGATCGTCGCGGCGGCGGCGGCGGCGGCGGCGGCGGCGATCGCGTCCTCGATCCGCGGCGGCGGCGGCGGCGGCGGCGGCGGCGGCGTCGTCGTCGTCGTCGAGTCGCCCTCGGACGCGACGCCGCGCGGCGGCGGGTCCGGGAGGCGGCGGGACCGCGACGTCGTCGTCGCTCGCCGCGTCCGCCCACTCGA